>NC_045549.1:30872279-31017279 GCF_009769535.1 Thamnophis elegans | reverse complement strand
AAAGGTCGGTAGTTCGAATCCCTAGTGCAACGTAACAGAGTGAGCTCCCATTACTTGTCCCAGCTTCCGGCAACCTAGCAGTTCGAAAGCATGTAAAAAATACAAGCAGAAAAATAGGAACCATCTTTGGTGGGAAGGTAACAGTGTTCCGTGTGCCTTCAGCGTTTAGTCATGCCAGCCACATGAGACATCTTTGGACAGCATTGGCTCTTCGGCTTTGAAACAGAGATGAACACACACACCCCAGAGTCAGGAACAACTAGCACATATGTGCAAGGGGAACCTTTACCTTTTTAATAAATAAGATAAAATATTAAGATATGTTAAAATATTTGTTAATTTTTATTGCACTTATTTGAGAATCATATATTCATAAATTAATGCAAAAGCTATCCACAAAGAACAATTAAAAAAGGTGATTTCCTTCAACAAAAATATAAATAAACCTTGAAGTCAGCTGCAATTCTTCAGTATACTTTAGCTTTAATGAAATGATAATTGATTGGCATGCTTGCCTAATTTTATGCACTGAATTTTTTTCACAATAAATTTCCTTGAATATGTAAGCTCAAAATTAGCTTCAGAGCAACAGTCTATTTCTCTCCCTCCTTCCCTGCATGTTCCATTCTTCTTGCATAGACTGCTCTGCGGCCTTCCCTTTATAAGGCAAAAACACCTATCTGTTTATATCTTCCTATTTTCTGATGCGTGCAAGGAAATCCTGCGTCTGCTATCATAAAGTATGTAATACATAATTGAGCAACTTTAGCTCCACCAGCCAGTTCTTTCCTGATTCATCCGTCAAAGTGCAACGCAAGTGGCCCCCTAAATTGATAAATTCCCACAGTGCCTGTTGACCCAGCTGCCAAGGCCTCATACAGCAGGTGTTGTTTTTATGACCACCCTGACAGTAATACAAACTGTTTAGCAGTTGCATTGACCTCACAGCTATTAACACTGATACAGACTTCATCTGTAGAGCTAGTTTTCAAATATGACAGAATTGCTTAAAGACTAGGGGTCATGAACAAGTATACCATATAAGAATACATTTGATATGCTGCTGAGCTTTTTAAAAAAATCCGAAAGCTGGAAAGGTTCTTTTCCTTACTTCCCACTTCATTCCCTTGCAGTAAATCAAGTAATGAGCACTTGGCAAACTTCCCAGTAAGAAAGCAAATGTACTGAAAAATATCTGAAAGAGGGCTGTATTTATTCTGAGAAAAGTAGATGTTTTTCTATGTTCCGCTGGTGATTCTATACCATAACATATTCCCATTGTTATAATTTGAAGATGGAAAATTTTTCTTCTCGCCACCAGGATAACTAGGATCATGATCATTTTAATGAAGTTGCTTCTGATAAGGGACAGATGAAATTAGATTTAAAGCAGTCTTGTTCTAACAAATGCTCTTCAAATATGCTGGCATTACATATATTTATTGCCAAAGATCCAGAGATTTGAAGTTCTAGCACAGGGGTGTCAAACTCATAGTGCCACAGCGGTGTCACATGACGCATCAGGATTTTTTCCCCTTTGCTAAACTGGATGTGGGCGTGGCCAGCGCATGACACATCTGGCCTGCGAGTTTGAGGGCCCTGTTCTAGCATAACAAATGCCCATAACGTGTTTTAGCTAACTCTTCGTGCAATAATTATATGGTCGCAATATTTTTGGCTCAAGGTTGACTCAGACTTCCATCCTTCTGAGGTTAGTACAATGATGACCCAGATTGTTGGGGGCATTATGCTGATTCTGTAAACCGTTTAGAGAGGGCAGTAAAGTATCGTGAAGCAATATATAAGTGCTGTTGCTATTTTGTAACTATAACGTTCATCTATAAAACTTTCTGTTTAATTCTGGCTACATTCCATAGAGTTACCTAACATTCCAAATCTAGACTATATCATTGAGAAGCACATTTGAAAGCCATTCCTGAAGACTAAGAGAGATGCTCACTTATGAGCTAATCACATTTTTGTTAGTTTATGGTTCAATGTATCAAGTGAACATTGAGGACTGAGAATGAATCAAAACACAATTAAAAGTATGCATGAGTAAAGTGTGCAATGTGAATATGTGTTCTTGTGTGAACTTCCTGTATGTGATTGTCAATATGAATTTGGAATACATCTTCATATGTGTATCATTTTTATAATAATGATTGCTGTTTTACATGCAGTTTAAAAGGTGCCACGTTGGCTTTACTAATATTCAGGGGACTCCTAATTTTGAACAATCCTTTTTGACAAAATAAGGTTTTTTGAAATTTTTAAAAATATTTTTGCTGGCTATAGTAGCAATGTTTGTTAAATAGCACACTGGATTATCATAATGAAAATTAAATTACCTGTTTCTTGCACTTTACAAAAATACTGCCTCATGGTCCAGTATTTTAAACAGCTTTAGTTTTGGAGAATAAAAATGAAGACTGCAAAAATGAAGATACATGTGAATTGTTTATCTTTGATCGTGACATTTAAATAGGTGCATTTCCTGTATTTTCCCCATAGGCCTTTAATTCCAGAAGAATGTAAAAGAACAGCATTTCCTGCCCAGATATTGACATCTGAATGCTCAAGGCATTGCCAAAATGGGCATTGTACTCCCACTGGAAAATGTTGTTGTAATCAAGGCTGGGAAGGTGAATTCTGCCGAACTGGTGGGTATTCTATTCATAGTAATTGCTGAACATAGCAAGCCAATAACAATTTCTGACATTCTTTTTTTAAAAAAATTATAATGAATGTCTAGAGAAATAGACTAAAAAACCTGATTTATGAACTCAGAATTCGTTTAGTAACATTCATAGATAAATTTGCAATCACAAGGCAAATATTGCACTCAAGATTTCACTCTAACAAGATGTTCAAAGATGACACTCTTAGATCATTCAACCCAGTTTTAAATCCAAAATGTCTACTCAGAAATGCTCCATTGGACTCAACAGAATTGACTCCCCATAAGTACATATAAGTCTGCAGCCTAAATTCCCAAAATGTTGTGCCTTGCACTTTCCATACTGTCTGAAATCCTGGGAGCTGCAGTCCTGTCTCATCTGAAAGGCACCAGATTATAAATGTTGAAGTATGGGAATACATTCATCAATCTCTGAACAGACATGTGAAATATCCACTCACAAGAGTTTCTGAGTCCTAATCCTCTGTAAAGAACTTAAAGCCCGTATTGAAACAAACTTAAATATCTTGTTTAAATATTTAATTGACATTTTTAAAACTTAGTTTTAGAATGAATAAATGATCATACTTGCAGTTTCTTGCAGATCAAAGCAACATCTTCTGCACAGAAAAAGGAAATTGAATTATATATGTTGCATGACATCAGATAAGCAGAACATGTAGAATTAGTTTTAAACATTAAGATATATTTTCGTTGTAACAAAATGTGTGCATTATTCAAAATGTTGTCTGAAATAATTTCATACCACCCCCATGATACCGACATTGTTGCCTTTGCATGTTTTGCTTCAAATACTAACGGAAGATTTCAACTCTTACTTTTTTTTTTTTACAGCAAAGTGTGATCCAGTCTGTCGACATGGTGGTGTCTGCATACGACCAAATAAATGCTTGTGTAAAAAAGGATACCTTGGTTCTCAATGTGAACAAATGGATAGAAACATCCGAAGAGTGACAAGGGCAGGTATTTTTGATCAGATCATAGACATGACATCTTATTTGCTGGATTTAACCAGCTACATTGTATAGTTTCTGGGACTATTTAGAGACACTACATTTTCAATGGGCATATATTTTTGAATCTTCTCTTTCCTTTTATTTGTAAAGACTGTTTTCCTGCTTTGAAACTCCAATGATTCCTTTGGATGTGTAAATCTGTCTTTATTTTCAGAAATGTACCCATTCACTTACAAATATCTGATTGCATAATTAGTGGAACATTAACATTACATTTTCAGGTGGAATAATTTACATGGAAATTCCACTGGAAGCTACAGAAAATATCACTGATGTCACTATGAATTCTTTGATGTTCTACCAATGTTAATCTATCATTATTTTATTATTGCAATCAGAAAGGAGTTCTGAAATTTTTGAAATAATTAGAAAAAAAAGTACAAAAATGACAAATGGCTTCAGATGACCACTTTTCCATCGAATATTACATATGGCCATTTTTTTCTCCCATTAAAACCTTTTTTTAAAGGTTAAGAAAGCTAATATAGCAAGAGCTACAGGTAGTCAGTGATGGGTTTCAAATTTTTTTACTACCAGTTTGCTTGTGTGCATGCACAACACTTCTGCGCATATGCAGAAGCATCTGGGCGGGTGGGCAGAGTCTCCTGCTGCCTCTACTACCGGTTTGCCCGAAGGGGGAGCAACCCACCTCTGCAGGTAGCCCTTGCTTAACAACCACAACTGGGGCCAGCAACTTAGTCGTTAAGCAAAGCAGTCATTAAGCAAAACTATGACTGTGCTTCAAAATTTTTCTTTGCTTTACTGATCTGTGAAGGTCATAAATATGAGGATTGGTTGTAAGTTACTTTTTACCATTGTAACTGCAAGTGGTAGCTAAATGAGGTAATTGTTAAACAAGGACTGTGTTGCAATTGTTCAAATGACTAGAGAAATCACTGTTACTTTGTGAAAAACATGGCCATATGAATCTACTTTTCCCACTCTAGCTCTATTTCACAACTCCTTCATGCATTCTTATATAGGCAGTTCATTATAAGTTTGTAATCTTCACTTCTATCATTGTAAAAGAATGTTATGCACTTAACTGCTTTACCTAACATAGATGCAAGTTTGACTGTCACAGCTTGATTTCCACACTGTTTTAATTTTATAACAATTAAATTATATCCATATATTTTAAAAACAATAATTCTAAAAGGTCTGCTTTTTATTGAATATCTTATTTAATAATGGGCACTGGGTTTGTTTTACATATTTATATGATTTTATTTTATTTTTTATAATATAGATATCACCTAGATGAACAGCATTGTAAAATACTAAAGTTATATGTTCTTTCACTTTAATTGGAGAGTACAAGAGCCAGCACACTGTTTAATGTATTGTGGACTAATATAGACCTATATTATGATGCCATTCTTTGTTTATAATCCACAGAGTAGTAGTACCAACTAATTGGCCCTTTTAAATACTGATAAAATACTTGCCACTGTATCAGGACTGGCCCTCATATGTTATTACAAAATTCACACTAAATAAAACCTTGCCAATGACTGGTCACTTTAACTAAAAAAAATTGTTTGTGTAAGAGAACATGTATAAAAACATCAAAAAATATTATTGCCAAATATGGTTTAAAATGTAAATGCTTCTTGGAGAATAAACAGAATATTGTTTCATTTTTGTAAATGTATCAATAAACTTGGTGTACATGCTGTATTCATAATTGTTAATGTTTTGATTGATATTTTCTCAGAATTTTAAATGTTATTTCTGGGATACTCAGGACAGGTCAGAGTAGTTCATTCTTGCAGCAGATATTAATTTCTCTTTGTGCTATTGTTTTTACAGAGAAATCTTCTCACACTGAGAAAAGGAATGAATTAGTGTGTTCTTCATACCACAATTCATAAAACACCTGTTCCTATTCCAGTACTATGCAAAGATGTTAAGCAATACATTGCTTGAATGAGGCTTCAGTAGACAAGGAGAAAGCCTACAGGCTGAAATAAAAATATTTATTATATTTTAATAATAAATTTGTACACAGAGTCCGTATGATAGACTGTTCTTGATCAAATATTTCTGCTTAAGCAAGAGAAGAAAATGAGTCCATCCACCTTGGGTTTCAAGTAACTTCCTGACAAATGGAAATTGGTTAAGTGCTTAATTAATCCTTAGTGAATAAGGAACTGTAATTAAAAATATGAATAATTATTATAGTAACAGTGGTTATAATGTATTATTGCAGGCTGACTCTGATCACTGCCAAGCCTTCCATCCTTCCAATGTCAGTAAAATACGGACCCAGCTTGTTGGGGGCAATATGCTGACTGTAAACCACTTAGAGAGGGATGTAAAGCACTATGAAGCGGTATATAAGCCTAAGTGCTATTGCTATTATTACATGTTGTAGATCAACTTGTGCTCTGTTCAGAGAAGGTTCAGAATTAAATGAGCATGGAAACTAAATTACTCTTTTACTCCAGGAAAGAGAATGTTCTTCCAATCATACAAGCACCTCATTGGCTAGGTAGTGTGATAGATCTTGTGATGAACCTTGCAAGTGCTTCCATCTGTAGTTTGATAACGACTCTTTATTTCCATGGCTTTTTTTAATTGTCTTTTTACTGAGTTGCTTCACGAAAAGTTTTACCATTAAAAACATGCCCCAAGAACTATATGTGCACATCAGGCTTTATTATCCAATCTTCCTTTGTTCAATATGGCATTGATAGTAACAGAATCTGAGCTTCTAGGGAAAGAGGCAGCTGCCTAGTTCTGTCAATGCTGGAAGCTTCTATACATGCACTTTGTAGCTTTGCCAGAATAAAAATAAGAGTTTAGAATTTTAAGTAATTGAGTCCTTGTGGAGAACGAAAGGAGAGTTATTTCTAAGTTTACACAATTTCATCCATTTTAAGAAAAAAAAATTTGTTCTTACACTACTAAAATAGTTTAAAGAATAAAAAGTTTATTGCACTAATAAGATACCCAGAAATCATTGCTTGGAGATTAAAGTATTGAAACAAGTAAAAATATAATATCAAGGTTCACCTAGTAACTCAAAACTATAGAATAAGCAGAATCAGTCATTTGCAACTGTCATAAAAATAATAAATAATATCTAGTTGTAGAGCCGAGGTGGCGCAGTGGTTAAATGCAGCACTGCAGGCTACTTCAGCTGACTGCAGTTCTGCAGTTCGGCGGTTCAAATCTCACCGGCTCAAGGTTGACTCAGCCTTCCATCCTTCCGAGGTGGGTGAAATGAGGACCCGGATTGTTGTTGGGGGCAATATGCTGACTCTGTAAACCACTTAGAGAGGGCTGAAAGCCCTATGAAGCAGTATATAAGTCTAACTGCTATTTCTATTGCTATTACTGCTTGTATGGTAGTAGTATAATGTCTATTTTGTAATACCAAACTGGTGTAACAATTCATAAAAAGTATAATTGGGATAAAGACACTGAATCTGAATGTCTAAGTAGGCATTCTATCTAATGAAAACAGAACTTCGTCTGCTAGGTTCTTGGGAATATATAGTTTACTGTGCAATCTCATTCATCTGCAACTGAGATTTGAGTCAAAATGATGAAATGAATATGATCTGTGACAAACTCTGCCATTATGTGCTTGTATGAAAACCACAATAAGCAGAAAGAGACAGAATTTATATTGTAACCTGGTGTATATTTCATAATTTGTCTATCATTTCTATAGATTTTCAAAAAGAAAAGATAGACAAATCATTACAACATGCATTTTATTTATTTATGACTATTCCGAATAAGAAACTACAGTACTTTGTTTCTTCATGCCTTCTGCATGCTGATTTAATAGGATATGGTTTTCAGAATTCTCTATTAGCCTTGTTAAAATTGCAATATATCCAGAAACAATAGTTTGTGAAAGGATGTTGTTCAGATATTAATAGATCACATATTTCAGTTGCCTGATAATGATGTAATGAGGTAGAGGATTTCATGGGAATAGAGTGTGGAAAACACATAGAACTAAATTAAATGTTACTTCCCCCTTCTTTTACTCACTAAAATGGGATGGAGCAATTATTTACAGTATGGGTTGCATGATTTTATTTTAATTTTTTTGCACAAAGATTGTATTGGGCACATTGGAAAGGTCAATCTTACAATAGTAGTGGGATTTGGGGATCATTTTCAAGTTTACGGATATTTAATGATACAACCTATGACATAATAAATTTGCAAATTAAAAAAAAATGGCAGCCAAATATAATTTTAGGGTCACAGCAATCTAAACTTTCATGCCTGCTCTATATTTATTATGCAAATGTATATTTGGCTAGAGCCTTCAATCAAGTTATAAATTGAGATGACTTGTAAAAGTAATTTACCATTCTTTTGGCAATTTACTAGGCAGGATGGAAAGAGGAGACAGAGAAAAATAGTGGCGGCTCATTCTCTTTTGTTTCTGGCCTGGCCTGTTGCCATTGGCAAGTTCCTTTCAACACATTATCCAGATGAATATACCTCAACAGGAAAAAAATATTTTCCACTTCTGCTGGTGGTACAGAAAAAACAATTGCCTACAGCTCATCATAAATTAGAAAATATCAGTAATTTTAATTTCATTGTTGCTTAAAAATGGTTACTACTACCTTTGTCAAATGATAAAAGAAGGAAATGTGCAACAAAAAAAGTAACAAAATCCAATTTCTCTCAGTGATCATATTAAGAGGATTTCTTGATTTTTTTGATAGAAATGAAGCAGAAGTACATAACAACTTTTGTCACAATAGTATTATATTAATCTTTTAAGACACTTCTGATCAAGGACTATAATCAAGAACTAAGAAGAAAGCCCATGATACCTGAAACTTTAGACATCACAATATTCCTTACTTTGTTTACATTTTAAAAGCTCATTAACAGACAGGAGGTGTCCACACAAAGTAGTATATGATGTATATGAACACTAATTTAATGTGACTAATGAAAAGCAATCAGATACTCATTTCTACTGAGTGGAATAACAAACAGTGATACTGAAAAATCATCCATGTACCAAGTTTTAATCTTTACCGAAGAAAACTTGCAATCTTGAAAGTTATCAATATCCAAAATCTAAAGACAAAAAGAGAAGATTTTAATGACCATTTATTATTTTAAAAACTACCAGATCCAGCAGTTATTTCTGACCACACATTTATAGAAATCCTTATTCTCTACATAGCACTTCATTATTCAACTCTTATATATGTACATTATAAAATTACAAACAAAAAATAAGGCAGATTTTTTTCAACGAAGAAAGAAGTGTAATGTGTGGATTCTCTTTTGATGGTCTATTTTAAGAATTCTATATTGTTAATTAATGTTGCTTAGCATATTTGTATTTCTTCTACAACTTGTCATGCATTGTTTTCTTCCTTCACAATAAAATATATTACTTTTTAATCTTTTTAAGAATGTTTGCTGTATCACTCATCATTCCCACTCAAAAATATATTTGGATTTTTTTTTTTTTTGAAGGAATTTCATGGAGAAAAATATGTTTCTATTATATCTTGGATAATTGAGAAAACAAAATAGATATTGTTCAGTGCTTTAATGCTATTCAGTTTCCCTTACTTCAGACACTACCATGGTTTATACATTACACTAAATCACAAATCATAGCCATAATTTGTTGAACAAGCTACATACAATAAATCCTAAATAATGTTTTACAATTGCAATGTCTAGTTTCAAACTATATGCCAATCTAATAGTAAACATTATTTTTATTGCAACGTGTTAAGTCAAACACTCTTGTCATAAACAGCTGTGACAGCATTTAACATTTGAGTAGTCCTTCAATTTATTAGACCATCCTGTTGATGGTATGTTATGCCATACTACCACTCTGCAGCAAACTGTGATTAATAGGGTGGAAATAGTACTAGACAGCCTCAGCTAGCCTGACAAAATTTGTTGGACTACAATACCCAGAATTTCAACCAATATAGTTATTATAGTCTGAATTGTATTCTGCAGATTAACTGAAGGGTGCTCTTCAGCAACCAAGGCTGATAACTTGTATACATTTATTTAAGAGCAAGTTCCATTGAAATTAATACATTTTGGATCCTCTTCTTGCCTTTTGGAAATGTCTAAAGACCTGGCTCTGCCATCTTCTTGGGGCTTATAGAGGAACATGCAGTCATGGGGCTGGTTAGTGCTCTGAAGGCCCTCCCCCATCTTTTACTTAACTTTTAATGTTGACCCTTAAATACAATATGTGTGTGTGTGTCTGTGTGTCTGTCTATTTAGAGTTACAACCCCCGGTATGCCCAAATATGGGAGGAAGGTCATTACTTCCATTCTCTGTCCATCGGCTCGTCACAAGAGACCATCCAGACAGAAACCCAATATTTTTACTGTTGCCTTTTACATGTGTTGTATTTGTGCTGATAAATAAATAAAGGGAGACTAGTATAGATCTATTTCAAGCTATTTAGCTCTCATCAGCTAGCCATACCCTTATTGGGATTCGAACCTGTGCTGTATTGCATCTTAGGCAGATGTGTTAACCACTAAGCCACAGAGTTCGACTCCTTATCAGCTAAGCCAGGGTGAAAGGTATCTATTTAGAGTTACAACCACCGGTATGCCCAAATATGGGAGGAAGGTCATTACTTCCATTCTCTGTCCATCGGCTCGTCACAAGAGACCATCCAGACAGAAAAGGTATCTATTTAGAGTTGTAACTCTAAATAGATACCTTTCACCTGGCTTAGCTGCGCCACCCTGGCTCATAAACAAATGCACTAAGATTATATCTTCAAATGTTGAAAGGTTTCATCCCAACCAAAATAAATGAACAGCTGGTGAAGATAATAAATCAGTTTTTTATCAGATAAAAAGCAATATCTACATTTGTGCTGACTGGGAACTTATAGCAGTGGTCACCAAACTTTCTGGGTCCATGGACTAGTGGTAGCAGTGGTGGCAGCAATGGCCTGGGAGAGGGAATGGTTTCACGTCCATAACCCAGTTCCTACGCATGCGCAAATGAAACTTTCCATGCTCACCCACCACTTGCTTGGACTGGTTCCCAATGCTTGGACCAATAGAATAAAATAACCTTTTTTCAAAATCATAAAGCAAGGGATAGCTTTGCAGTTATATTTAAATTTGCTCAAATGACTAGTTTGTATTCTGTTCTAACTTACCTTTGCTGCAAAGTAAATTTCTTATACTTTCTGTACTATAATATAATATAATATAATATAATATAATATAATATAATTTCTGTACTTTTGTCTTTTTTCCCTTTCATTCTTTTTCTGTATTAACTCTTTGCTATCATATTTAGGGAAAAATATGCATGTGACAGACAATATTTTAACTGGAGACTGAATGTTACTTTGCTTTTCCAGATTGCTTCTTTCAAGAGTTCCCACTGTCATTTTATTATATTTAACTAATTTAGTCTGCACACCGTGAGCTGCAATTTTCATTTACAGTCCCTAGAGGTCTCTATATATCACAATTTGAATCTGACAGTTCAACACCAAATCCAATTTTGAAGCACTTTATTTCAAGCCCACAATAAATGAAGTCAGAACTACTTATAACTTTCTTTAATCTTTAATTATGATCATTATAACTATCACTACCCTATTATCATAGTATGTTTATGAATATGACTGGTAAGGATGAGGACAGTGATAAAACACCGTAAATCTTTATTGATGACAATCCTTTTCACCTTGTTCAGTTGAAGATCTGGATTTCTCCATCAAAATTTGGTATTAGTAATATCACTGGAGAGAGAAAACAATGCCAGCCCCAGAAAACTTGCCACCAAACACTTCAGGAAGATCTTACGATTATTTAAATATCATCAATAATCAGCATTATTTTAGTTTATAGGACAATTCTGTCAAATTTCGAAATACGTCATCATGTTCTCGGTGGCTGGTCAGGTGAAACCACCAGGAGGTCCCACCGCGCCTAGACAACTCAAAGAAAAAGACCGCAGCAAACCGGGTCATCAGTATTGCCAAGAATCAACACGAAGGAGCGGTAGGCAGGAGGGAGACTTCATACTGCCTGTGAAAGGCCGAATTCAAGAGAACCGAGTTGTGGAGAATCTGGGGCGTCCTAATAATCGCAGACAGGAAACTTGGGTGCAGCTCCACAATGCAACACCCGGGCGTCGGAGACGACGAACCCTGGCAGCGCGAGCCTTAACCGCGAAAACAACCACACGCTTCACTCCCATCCTTGCCCTCAGCCCGACTCAGAACGGGTTATCCTCCCACTCAGAGGCTCCGCCCATCCCTGAGCGCGCATCTCTCTCTCTTTTCTCTCTCTCTCTCTCTCTCTCTCTCTTCTCTCCCCGCCCCTCTTTCGATCCAGCCAATCCGAGGAAGAAAATCAATATCCCGCGCTCCCAGTAAGACGATGGGTTGGTCTCCATCTATAACTTCATGGGATGAAAAACTGCAGTGGACAAAGCCAAGGGAATGATTTGCCCTAAGGATCAGCCAATCATAGCGGCCTTCTGCTGCGCGTGGCGGAGAGCGGGTGAAAAGGAAGGTTAACACCCACCAGCCAATCATTCTCCGCTCCGATAGAAGGGAACCAATAGGAAGTCAGGCTTTTCCCCCCAGATTTTTGAGGCGAAGGAGACTTTGTCCTAGACTAGGGAGAGAGGCGTGTTGGGTTTCTTGCGCGCCGAGCGGCGGCGACGCACCTGTCTTTGCGAGCCTGTTAACTCGCGTCAGCACATCTGAATCCGGAACCAGGCATTACTATGTGATGGGAAGAACTGGTTTTGTTTTGTTTTTTTGCTCCGTCCAGCTCAGGTCATAATTTTTCCACAGGCAGAAATTAAAAAAAAAAACGGGGGGTTTCAGAAAATGCTGTTTTCATGGAGAGCCCACTGGAGATCGTTCCTTGGCCGTTCAGATTAAAAGATCTGCACCACGGCTGGAATAGATCGCCCATCCTCTCTAGCCGTGGGATCCATTTCTTGCGGGAGCAAAAAACCTGAATGAATGTCAGCCAAGTGCATTAAAGCAGGAGTCTCCAACCTTGGCAACTTGAAGCCTGGAGGGGAAATCTGGGAGTTGAGGTCCTCCAGGCTTCAAGTTGCCAAGGTTGGAGACCCCTGCATTAAAGGAGTTTATTTCATGTTATATGAAAGGAATGATAAGAAAAGATGAAAATGGGAGAGGAAAAGGGAGATGGTCAAAAATCTGAACCTGGACTGGCTGCATCACTCTTTGGCCCCGGTGGCAGCCTCTTGGCTGCACCTAATGTCATCTGCCCCGATGATGTTGCCGCCTCAAATTCTGTGGTTTCTTCCTCTTCTCAGGATATAAATACTTATGTAGTCGTCAAAGCCTCAGCCATTTCCTCATTTTCCCATCATTTTGCCACAGAGTGGCTAACCCTTAAAAAGTAAACAACCCCCAAACCTTAGTTTCCAATAGGATGCTGGATCATTCATGAACCTAACAGGCCAATGCACCTTTCAACTGGACTCAACAATTGTGGATTGTGGTTTTCTTGGCAAATTATTATTGGATTTTTATTCTGCCTTTCTATTTGATCAACCCAAACTAGCAAATGTACTTAATACCCATCTTTATATTTAGCTAAGTTAAGGCAAAAGTTGGCTAAGATACAGAAGATAGGCTCAAGATACAGAAGGATCTTGGCAGACTTGAATTCCTATTTAACAAAATTAAACTCAGTTGTGAGTAAGGTTTATTTAGGCAAGAAAAACCAAGTGCACAGGTATGGAATAAGTGGTAGTTGGGTCAATAGTAGTAACTGTGAGAGAGATCCTGGAGTCCTAGTTCTATCCCTCTGTTAATACTAACCTAGGAATGTTGGCTTTTTTGACAGCTGCAGGACTTAAATACAAGACAGCAGTGTGCCACAGCTTGCAAAAAAGCCAACACAGTCCTAGGTTGCATCAATGGATAGAATCAGGATCACATGAATACATTTCCCTTGGTAAGACCACACTTGGAATATTGATCACCATGATATAAAAAACATGTTGAAAATCTAGAAAGCGTGCACAAACATGGTTAGGGGACTTAAGGCTAAAACATACAAAGAACAGTTGCAGGAATAGGGTATGTTTAGTTTAATGGAAATAAAGATTAGGGATGATATGATAACTGTTCCAACATCCAGTGACGTGCGGTGAGGTTTATGGCTGGTGAGGCAACAATTTTTTTAGACTTGTGGATGTCAACTCCCAGAATTCCACAGCCAGGCATGCTCAGTTCCAATTCAAAGCAACAGCATTTGTTTTTCTCCTTTGCTAAATAAGTTTCCTTCTTTCTTTTTCTTTTCCCTTCCCCTCCTTCCTCCCTCTCTCCCTCCCTCCCCTCTCTCTCAAACACACACACACACACACACACACACACACACAAACAAAGTTGCACTAGGATTCAGAAAATTTAGGTTTTTCTCCTTAGCCCATGTTAGCAATACCACTAGTATTATTTTGGCTGGCAGGTGTAAGTAGAAGTGGAAATTCATTCTACTGAAAACATTGTTTTTGCTTATGATTGGATAATTAAAATTTCAGAAGGCCCAAAGGCATGGTATTGGAGTGTGACATAGTGCATAAACTAAAGAACTGTCTCAATATCCTCCCTCACCCTCTCAAACACACACAAACACACAAAACTGCACCAGGAGGATGAAGTTGGACCATTTTTCACCCTTCCCAGGCTCCTGAGGCTTTCCTGAAGCCTGCAGAGGGCAAAAAACGGCCCAGTGGGCAAACCAGAAGTTTTTTCCCAAACTTCCCATTGGGTCTTTGGGTGATTTTCACCCTTCCCAGGCTCCGGAGACTTTCCTGAAGCCTGGGGGGAGTGAAAAATAGCCCAACGGGCAAACTGGAAGTTCGTTTCCAGAGAGCCGGGGGAGGCCGTTTCAGGAAAGTCTCCAGAGCCTAGGAAGGGTGAACCACCACCACCCCGTGCAGTGGGAGTGTCACGCATACATGCACAGGGGGATGGGAACAATTTTGACACATCTTTAGAAAAAGATTAGCCATCACTGGTACATGGTCTGTTGCTTGAGCAACGGGTTGGACTACAAGATTTCCAGGGTCTTTTCCAATTCTGCTTTTCTGTTATTCTGCTTCTCATACCTGCCATGGAAGTTACATAATAGATAACGATTCTGGGGCCATTGACCAGAAGAGCAAGGTATGTTGTGAATTTCATGAAATTGAACAACCCAACTACTATTTAACCTGTCCAGTTTTGAGTTTTCAAAATAATCAAAAATATCAGTACATTTGGATATCTTGCAGGGGGAGGGAGGGATTTTGATTCAGAAAGAAAATACTTTAGCTTAGGTTTCTCCAGTGTGATCTTACTGCTCCAAAAAAGGTCGGAACTCATTCCTTAGTATCCTTAAATGGAATAAGTGAAGGCTTGCCAAGAGTGAGGAAGCTCAGAGATAAGCATTAATGGCTTTCCAAATGTTTATTGAAAATATCACAAAAATCCATTGGCCATAAACTGTTTTTTAAATAAATTTTTGAATAGATACCTCAATATACCAATATGCTACAAAAAAGAATTCGAATTTTAAAAGAAATATAAAATTATCTCAACCAATAAACAAACATTATTAGGATTGTGTGAATCACAATATAATAGCCTAAAGCTATTAGAGAATCTGTCTATGAGGGAGATGGGCAGTTTCTAAATGTGATAAATAAATAAATTAAAGTTATACCAGGGATTGAAAATGTGTGTAATTAAGGAATATGTAAGTGCTCACTATTCTAAACTATACTCACAGAAGTCCAAAATAAATAATATTTTTAAATCTTAAAAAATCCAAAATCTCATGAAATCAAGAGAAGTTTTCAAGCTTCATGTTATAATCTTTAGATCTTTATAAAGATTTAAAAATTCAGTACAATTGGCACCAAACTCTAGCAATAATAATTTGGAATGTAACAGAAATAAATAAATAATTTGCTTTAGAATCTGTTAACATGTACAATATTTGATACCCTACAGATAAGCCATGGTAAATATATGCTTTCACTTTTTCAAAGATAAAATACATTTTAAGAAGTTTTTCAAACTTTATAAATTATGAGTTGAGCAAGCAGATATACCTGTGGACCGGTACTGAGCCGTGGCATGCCATAACCGGTCCGTGCAAACAAGCAAAGCCTCATCTGTGGATGCAGACAGCACACAAAATCACGCCCCCTCTTGTCCATGGAAAAAGTTCTCCATGGAACTTGTCCCTGGTGCCCAATGGATTGGGGGCCGTTGTGCTAGGGGATTAAAGCTATTGATTTTTTCACATATCCTATGTGTAGTTGGATAGATTATGTGAAAGACTATACCCTCTCCTTTTTATTAAGACCGGCAACTTCTTCTTAGTATCAGTGCTAGAATAAGTTTGCAAAGTAAACAATGAGTGGGTGTTATTTTAGAAATTCTGGATGCTGCTGAAGCATGTTAATTAACATTAGGTTAATTAACAGTTCTGCTTAAGTGGTATAATTTGGTATAAATTGTCTCTACTACTGTGTCATATTTTTAAGTCATCTTATTTGTGATATATTGTTTGGTTAATTATTTCAGTTCTGCTTAGTCCATATGTAATTCGAGAAGGAGGAGACCTCACCCCATTCCTAAGAGGTCAGTAGGAGTGTGCATAAGTGCACCAGCGTGCCTAATGTCCCTGCCCTACTGTCCCCATGTATTTGTACCCATTTCCTGTGTTCTTATTCATGTTTATTCTTATTCCTGTTATCTTGTACACGAGTGACAAACTAAATAAATAAAATAAAATAAAATAAAAAGGACACCCAATGTTTTTTTAAAAGAGTAAAAGTAGGAACTACTTTCCTCCAAACTGGCACATTCCCTTTAATGATTATTTCTCAGTTGCTTCTTTCATAGAAGTTTCATGCAAATTCTTAAGGAATAGCCCGCCACTCAGGGAATTTTTTATTACATCATCAATGTAAACTAAAGCATGCTAATCTGTTAAACTTGACAAGATGCTATTCATTAATCTTTGAAATAGCACCAGAAATCTTCCAAGCAGAGAAAATTTAACACAGTATCCATTGGTGAAGCTATATGGAAGGTTCCCTTCTCTTACCTCATTCAGTACTGTCTGGGTGGAAAATTAACATCACTGCAGAAATATTTGGTTGAAGGAGAAGGGTAGAGCAACTAATGGTCTTACATGTCTTTCAGTTCATTCCCTTTCATTCCCATTAAACCACTCACTCTAGTTGACAGACAACTGTACCTCATACCTGCTTTGACTTGGGTTAGCAAATTTCTCAGATCCTCATCCATACAAGAGAAACTTACAATTGATGCATGATACATTAAATTTTTATTTATTCTTTCTCTGGAAGATTGCATTATTAACTTGGTAAACTGATTCTAGTTCTGAAAACATAATGAAAATATCAGCTTATACGCTGATCTTAACTACCTATAAGGAAGGTAGGATAATATCACTAATGCCCACAATGCATATGTTACCCATGAAACAATACCATATAATGGGGCCGAGGAAAAGCCCAGTGCTGTTCTGTTGTGCTGCCTACCTTTTATAACAGTACACCCCTTGAAATTTGAGTGGTTCCCAACTTTGCTTGCCTTTCATAAGGCTTTAAAAACTTGATCTTCCTCTCCCATCAAAAAAGTAATTCCATTCTTTGGGGATTCTTGCCTCCTGGCTGCTGGTAAGATGCTTGTTAATAAATCAATTTGTGTTTGATTACAATCAGGAAAATATTTTTCTTCTTCTGGCAGCTATACCAATAGCTTAATTAAATATATTTCTAACAAATCCAGATTTACTCTAACTTGCCAAAATCCATAAAAAGATTACTCTCATTGATTTTAATGGATCTGTTTTAAGTCTGGTTTCAGTTCAGATTCTAAGAATTAGTATCCTTTTTTCCCCCAATACACATATTTACAAATCTGATCCTGTTTATCACTACTGAGTAAAAAAATAATATGTGATTGAGCATTTATTAAAAAAAATATCAACTTTGAAAACATTTGGTCATATAATAGTATTTAAAAATGAAAAAACATACATCATAAAATACATATTATTTTTATTTTATTATTATATTATATTGCTATAAACACAAAAAAATATGAGAAAATGCAACTATTTATAAATTGATCATTTGTATAGATTAAACATAATTAATTGATAAATGAAAAGAAATATCACCAGAATCATGTAAGGAACATATCATATACACCAAATTATGGAGAAACAGACCAAAACAATATGATTTATTAATTAGATAAATTGAATACATATAGAACAAATTTTTTAAAAAGGTAAAGGTTTCCCCAGTCCAGAGGTTTCCGGCTCCAGGGAATGGTGATCATCTCCTTTTCCTAACTGAGAGAGCCAGCATTGTCTGGAGATGCTTATGTGGCCATGTGGCCACCATGACTATATGTTGAGGTGCATGGAACGCTGCTAATTTCCCACCAAAGTGGTACCTATTAATTGCGACTGGGTTGCTGAACCGGTAGGGACGGCAGGCTCACCACGCTGCAGCATGTTTTTTTTTTTTGACATTTTTAGTGGCCTGCGCATTTACAGGCAACTGCGCACGTGCGTGCACCGAACCGGCAGTAATGCCAGCAGCAACCCACCCCTGACTAGGTTGGCAGGAGAAGGGCTAACAAACAAAATTCAAATATCTAAATCAGAGAATATTGTTAATATAAAACATTTCCTAATAGGCTCTTTAAACTGAACTCAAATGAACACCAATCATCAGTACAGCCTTATTTAGTGTATAATGCTTTATAATGCTAGTAAAAAATAAAATGAAGATAAAGAACTAAACCTACCAAACTTCCCTATTTCATAAACAAAACTGCCATGCAAAGGAAAAACAACAATAATTATAAGTGTAAAAAGAAAGTCTGCCAAGCTTGGTATCATTGCCTTTTTCCTGATTTTCTCTTTCTCTCTGGAGTGTGTGTGTGTGTGTCCTGTCCAAATATAGATCAGATAATTCTTTTAATAAATTAGGTAATTATTGTAATCAAACTAAGATAGATAAAGCATTTAAATGGATGGTTCCTGGATTTCTTTCCAATCTCTTAAAACTAACTCCATTCTGGGTCCTGTAATTAGAAGACGAGGAGGGAGTTGCTCAGAATACAGCAGTTGGCAACACACCAAATTTCTGTCCCTACTCCCATAAGGAAGCAGTGAGAGAATTTTTCTGGATTTTTTTTCCTCTACAGCCTAATACGGACAACATTGAACTCAAGTCTTTATTTTGCCATTTCTCCCCCTATACCATTAAACCTATCATGTTGAGTTTCTAGAGAGGTATCCTGCTGTCAGACCAACCAAATCCAAAAATAGCTAAAGACTTATTTGGAAGATTGGTATTTTATGACTGACTATGCTCACCAGAATGTATTACCGAATTTAATGGCTCCCCCTTCCTCACACCCTGTGGCACCCACAAAATCTCAAACTTCCAAATGTGCCTACCAGACTCACAAGGTTGCCTACCCCAGAATTAAGCATTAGTGGGATGGGATGCTTTACAGTTTTGGAAGCTTGATGGGTTACCATTTCTTCTCCTGTGGATTCAATGTGCAGTCATGG
This sequence comes from Thamnophis elegans, assembly GCF_009769535.1. Taxonomy (NCBI): domain Eukaryota; kingdom Metazoa; phylum Chordata; class Lepidosauria; order Squamata; family Natricidae; genus Thamnophis; species Thamnophis elegans. The sequence continues at coordinate 30,997,941 of NC_045549.1, read as the reverse complement.
AATGAAGAGTAAATTGGTTTGCTTCTCCCTTGGAAAACCCAGACCAAAAGAAAGAATGCTAGTAGTGGAAAAGAAATCAGTCCTCTCAAAAGGAATGCCTACGGAGAGCATCTTGTATGCATTTATTGCTTTATCTTCATACCTTCCAGTGGACTAAAATAGCCTAAGAAATAGCAAGGTGACAAAAGTTTATTACAATACCAGCTTCTGAGCATTATATTTCCCCAAATACCTATGAAGAATGAAAAAATAGGTGAGGTATCCCAAAGTTCTAAAATCAAACAAAAAGTAATCACCCACATAAATCAAACTCAGCATCTTCTGGTGGATTATATTGAATAATCTTTAATATTTTTCTATTCTTCATTTTTCATAATAGATTATTTCTTGATGCAGTGTACTTCACTCCTTTATTATGTCGCATCATATCAAACACAAAACCCCAGGTGAACCAAATACTTTTTCATGCAGCTGTGAAAGGTTGTCATATCACTGCCCACAAACTATTTCTGTTTACAGAGCCAAATGCTGTCATGTTTTTGAAAAAAAGGTCTCTACTGAAACTGAATCCATGTCTAAATAAAGAGGTTAACCATATCTTCTTCTTCTCTCTGTGGCCCTTTGCTTTGATTTTTATCTCAAATATTAATTTTTCTGAAGACCACCCATTCACCTAATACATTCCTTTAAGGTAATATAACCCTGAGATCTCTCATCAACATCTGTATCTGCAGACAAGTTCAGCTTCCCAAGTAGATTGATAGCACATTTCACTGATTTGTGTTTTTTCCATCTGTTGAATCTTTTCATCTGACTGCTAGATATTCTCTAGTTCAAAGCCATTATTTGTACTTCATGGTGTGCACATAAGACAAATACACTCTGTGTAACTTGTTGCTACACATTCGTAATGAATCTATAGTCACTGCTGAAAATAATTAAGATATAATTTGTAACCAATCTTTTCTTTGTGTTTTAAATTTTCAGTATCAGGGATTGGCATGGCATGGACTAACATTAAATTTTAAATGTGAATTGGGGATTGATGCTGAAGTCTCACTCCACATATATTAAGGCAGTTCATCAGCTCAATTTTGTGGAACTCAATCTGGTTTTCTGATGGGAAAAAAAGAGATAATTTTGAAATGCTAGTCATTAACTTCATTTGCCAACATTTCACTATTCTGTAGTACATTAATAATTGAATATCACTTCCACTCCTCTATAAAGTTGATAACCAGCAGCAACTTGGATGGATTAGAGTCGAGGTGGCGCAGTGGTTAGAGTGCAGGCCACTTCAGCTGACTGTTAGCTGCAGTTCGGCGGTTCAAATCTCACCGGCTCAAGGTTGACTCAGCCTTCCATCCTTCCGAGGTGGGTAAAATGAGGACCCGGATTGTTGTTGGGGGCAATATGCGGACTCTGTAAACCGCTTAGAGAGGGCTGAAAGCCCTATGAAGCGGTATATAAGTCTAACTGCTATTGCTATTCAATTACAGTAGTGCTAAGTGCTCCATTTGAAGACCTGAAAAACCAGTTGAAGCACAACTTATTATGGAGAAGGTTTATCTACACTGATTTGATGGCGCATACTCAAAATCATCCTTTCCAATAGAGCAGGATAAACAGACAAATGCTGAATCCTGAATTTATTACAAAAAGACTTAATCTACATCAAATTCCAGCTTCTTGGACAATGACTTCACGTGATGTTAGGCAGCATGAAGGAGAAAAAAAATCTAAGATAACAGCTATGGTTAAATCTGCATATTCTAGGATTCATCCTCTTGAAATAATGCATGACTTTAATATTGTATCTTAAAGGTCTATTCTTGAAAGACTTTGGTTATCATGTTCATCTAGGCCAGGGGTATCAAGCTTGCGTCGTCACAGCAGGACTGTTTTTTTCCTTCGCTAACCAGGCGTGGGCATTGCCAGCATGTGACACATCTAGCCCACGAGCCTCAAGTTTGACAGCCCTGATCTAGGCAGTCAAAAATGTAGTTAAAAGTTCTAAAGTATTATCATAAAATCAGACAATTCAAAAATTGTAGAAATCACCGCCTTCTCACTTACTATTCTTCCTACAACAAAATTTAGAAAGCAGAGCCCTTTAGACACGTGTATGAAAATGTTGCTATGCATTTTCACCCCATGCATCTGAAGCATAAGCATATCTTTTAATGTTCCAACTACGTCAGGGATGTAAAACCGTGATGGCACATTGTTGTCATGTGATATATTGCAACTTCTCCCCACTTTGCTAAACCAGGGGTGGGCATGGCCAGCGCGTGATGCATCTGGCCCATGGACCACGAGTTTGACGCCCCTGAACTAGGTAGCCAAACTCTTCTACTCCTGATACCTATCAAGCTTTCTACCTCACCCAATGTTTTAAATTAATGGGAAAAAGTGGTAATTAGCTGGCTGATTATTGTCAATGACTGAGCACATATAAATCCAACATATTTTTTAGTCTGTGAATGCATTAGAGCACTTTTTATATTTGATCAAGTACTCAGTGGCTAGTCATAATAAAATCATTTGCTTTATTAATCAGGCAGCATCTGGAAGCAGGAACAACAGATAGCGATGGACATTTCAATGTGCCACCATCTAAATGTTTTGAAACTGACTAATCAGGCATTGTGGATGATGTTAAGTTGGGGAAAATGCCTTAATAAAGATTCATATAAAGCCTTACACGTCTTACAGAATCACCTAGTTAATACTGGTAGTTCTTGACTTTTGATTTGATTTGACTTGACAACCTTTGATTTAGTGACAGTTAAAAGTTACAACAGCACTAAAAAAGGGGGACTTATGACTATTTTTCACACTTATGACCATTGCAGCATCCCCATGGTCACGTGATCAAAATTAAGACCCTTACATATTTATGACGATTGCAGTGTCCTGGGGTCATATGATCATCTTTTGCGACTTTCTGAGAAGCAAAGTCAATGAAAAGCCAGATTCATTTAACAACTATGTTACTAACTTAACAACTGCAGTGATTCACTTAACAACTATATCAAGAAAGGTTGTAAAATGGGGAGAAAGTCATTTAACCACTGTTTTGCTTAGAATTGGAAATTGTGATTGTTAAGTCAAGGGCTACCTTTATAATATGCTTGATATAGACAATTTTTTAAATCAAAATTTCATTTTTTGCCAGCCTTCTTTAATTATAATCCTATTGGGATTTTCACTATTAAGATATGCAAGTATGTATTCTCATATGCTTGCTATAGCATTAGAAAAAGTGAAGAGAAATGGATAGTGACCAATTATTATTTTTGGAACTGAGACAGAGTAGCACATTTGTATTACAGTATTTATTTGTTTGTTTGCAGTGGAGGTTACTATGTGGTTCCCAACCTTTTTTTGGCCATGCCCCACCTAAGCATCTCTAAAATTCTGATCCCCCCCCATCCGTGACATATAATTCTTACTTTACTCAAAAAGTGAACTCTACTCATGTGGAGAAAGCCTAAAAGACCATTAACTTGGTTTAAACAAGGTTCAAATTGCCTACATTAAAAATCAAGTTGCCCCCCTATGGGCCATGGGCCCCACATTGGGAACCACTGCTATAGTGGAAAACAATAAATTATAAATATGCTATTTTATATTTATTGAATTGCAAATAACCTAGACTCGCTTTAATATTCTCAAAAAAGTGTTTATGTTGAAGGATGCTTCCAGATAATGGGCTTCTGATTGATCATAAAGCACCATGCTCGCTTTAGTGTAAAAACTAAAAGAATAGAAATTTAATAAAGTTAAAAATAGAAGACCATGATGCCTGGACCACCTATATAAAATATGTGAATAAACAATGTAGTATAAACAATAATGTTCAGAAGCATCCTTAATTGTGCCAATATATGAAACTCTAATGAATCAGCAAATCAGTTGTTACATTAGTAGATAAGATCAATTTAAACTGCTATATATTAGGTCTATAATACCAATGGAAAAATAAATGGGAAAGAGGGGGAAATGAAAAAAAGAGGCAGACAGAAATTTACTGTGAAATTAGTACTACAGTAGATATCCAAGTTTTGCTGAATCTGTATTGCATAGCACTGCATTGTATTATATTATATTCCTTATTTATTGTACTTTAAACATGAAAGTTCTTTGAAAATCATTGGATCTCCACCCAGACTAGCTATGTCCAGAACAGAAAAGGGAGCTATTTGTTGAAACAGCAAAGTCTGATTCTGCTTTTAATCTTAGGGATTCAAGGATTGCTTTGTATCATGTACATTGCCTTTCCATGAAATGGATAGTGGCAGTTATGATTGGCTCCATGTGACTGGAAAAGGTGTTGATAACATGATTTATGAGCAGCCAAGCCCTGTAGCATATATATCCCATTAGAGCACATCAGATAAGGTAGCATTATGCTTCCTACTTAAATGATTGTACACCCATGAGCCTATTTTATTGTTTAGTTGGGGGAAGGAAAAAAAAACTATGGATCTTAATATGATCTTTGATGGCAGGGGAATATAGACCTACTATTTTACAAACATATACTGCCCGCTTAGATAGATCTGTTGGAGCCTGGATATCAAGCTGAGGGAAAAGATGCAAAGATTTCAGGGTGCCGTGAATTCACAATATGGCTTTTCAAAGAAAAAGGAAAAAATATATTTGTTTTATATAGCATGCTGTTTCAGCCACAAATTGTTTTGATCTTTGGTAATTGGTTGCAATCTACATTTTGTTTTATCTTACTAGTTTCACTTTTAGTTTTTGTTCTCTCCAGATGCTGTTAGTTATTCTCTATCCCTTTAGTGCACTTTTATCCTTTCCTCAACTCCATGATTTACTTCTTTGCATTCCCAATTTTAAATTACAGACTAGTTCCTGAAAACTTATACATTATTTAATTGTCAAAATTTTCCCCCAATTACCGTTCACCTTTTGTGATAGCAATTTTGATTCTATCAAATGAGCTATCAAGTGTTCATTATACTATTTTTACCCTTTCCCAGACACATTCTGGGCAACTTACTTAAAATACCTACACAATTTCTCATTCACCTACCCAGTTTTGGTTTTATTTTTACAAAATATAAATGTAATGTGAATAAATGTCTGACAAACCCTTCCCTAGTTTTGTATTTGTATTTAGTTAGTTTGTCGAACATGTACAAGATAACAGGTATAAGTATAAACATGGACATGGACAAGGAAATGAGTACAAATAAATGGGGATAGTATGACAGGGACGGTAGGCACGCTGGTGCGCTTATGCAGCACGACCCCTTTACGGACCGCTTAGGAATGGGGTGAAGTCCACGGTAGGCAGTTTAAGGTTGAAGCTGTGGGGGTTAGAGGATATAACAACAGAGTCAGGTAGAGCATTCCAGGTGTTGTCCGCTCTCTTGCTGAAGTTGTATTTTTCTGCAATACAGTTTGGAGCAGTTTATCTTGAGTTTGTATTTATTGTTTGTCCATGTATTATTGAGGTTGAAGCTGAATAGTTGTTGACAGGTAGGACATTGTACCATATATTTTTGTGTATTATGCTTAGGTCAGACCGTAGAAGCAAATTCAGACTAGCAAGATTCTGTTATAATAGCTTTACAATAAAAGTAGTATTAAACCTACATGATATAAGTTTCTTAGTCTGAACTACCTTGAAAGGCTGACAATATGTAAGGCTCCCTAATTTTCTATGATAAAACAACATCTAACAATCTTATGTTCACCTGAAAATATGGAGGAGTCATGTGTGGTACAAAGCAATATCCCACAGATTTGTAGAGCTGGAAAGGACCTTTTAGGCCATCAAGTCCAAATCTATGCTCAATACAGGAATCCAAATTAAAGCATTTCAGACAGCTCTCAGCCTGCACTTGAACTTTAAAGAAAATTATATAGCATGTCAAATCCTAAGGTATTTGAAAACTCAAAAAGTCAAAGAGTAGACATACTAGTTTCATCACTTAATTTCATACATTTCATACTTCTCTCTAGTTTAATGAAGAAAGAACTTTCATGCCAGTTCTGTATCCACTTAATTGTCATACCAGCCCCACCATTGCTTAAGTAAGTTAAGTTAAGCTTGCTAATCAATATGACACGAGATATTCTGTCAAACATTTTGCTGAACTGAACATATGTCCCACAGTCTATCAAGGAACTTTCCCAATTGAAAAGTTAAATAAGATTAATTTGGCAAGTTTTGTTCTTGTCAAATCCATAATTTTGGGTAATTTTGGTAATATATTGAGTTCTTTATGATCTGCACAATTTTTTTCAGGTTATTAGTGTCTGATTGATTTTTAATTCCCAGGATCCTTCATTTCCTTTCTGAAAATAAAAAACTTGTTCACTCCCAGATTTTTCCAAAACATAAAGACTTAGCCAGAATGTCAACTTTTTTCAGTTCCCTAGAACATGCTTCTGAACCTGTACATTAAATTCATTCTAAGTAAACTGGTATTCCTTAACTATTGTTTCAATCTGTCTGAAGCTTCAATCCTGCTCCTTCATCCTACTCTTCACAATGCACATCAAACAACTGGAGAAATTTCCACATGTACATGTTCCACTCTATCCTTGGCCTTCATTGACAACACTATGTCTCCAACTTAGAAGTTCTGCATTGTGGGGAGTCCAAGACAATGACTGGTAAGCTTGTGGTTCTGATAGTTTTGTTCATGTTTTGTTGTATTGTTTAATAAAATGATAAAGAAAATAAAGCTCCTAAGTGATTAAAAAGATGATTTGATCAAAACTTGAGTCAGTGAATGTCTACATTTATGGCTCAGAGTATGAGGGAACCTGCAATTGCCAGGTGATCACAAGTAGCTGTAGAAACATTGGTTCATGGAAAAAAAATGCTGTATATATGTACATATTAGTAAATTCCAGTTCTATTTTTCTTCCAAAGAAAATTGTAGCAGCCTGAATCTTGCATCCAGCTGCCTTTTTGGCCATAATGAAATCAGGGGTGGTTCTATAGAAGAGGTTCCACAAATCTACAGTGCCGTTTAGAACCGGTTCCAGCTCTCTCCCCCCGCCCATCTGCACATCATCAAGATGAAGAACGAGAGGAGGAATTCTGGGAGTTGAAGTCCACAAGTCTTAAAGCTGTCAAGTTTGAACACCCCTGGGGTTTTTTTTCTAAAGGGTTAGGGGTGCAAGGGTCTTGTAACTTGAGAGCTTTAAGACTTGCGTACTTGAAATGCTAGTTTCTGAGCAAACATTTTTGTTGCTAAGCAAGAGCATTATTAAGTGAGTTTCACCATATTTTACAAGTTGGCAATGCCCATCCAGTCACATGGCTGGCAAGTCACTCCCACTTGGTCACATGGCCAGCAAGCCACTCCCACAAAGCAGGCCACACCTACAGAAGAAGTTCTAAAAAAATTTGAAACCCACCACTGCCTGTAATCCATGGAGCAGAAAAAATGTGAAATGTTAAGAAGCACAATTTTTTACACCTGTTGTGATGAAGGATGGAAGTAACTCCTTTATATGATTCTTTTCTTTTGGTTATATTTTTTTATTGTCTTTTTCTTCCTTTTTCTTTTTCCCCACTATATTTTTCCATTGTCTTCTCTTTAAGTTTAATTTGTATTAGTTTTTACTGTTGTACCTAATTTTTTAAAATAAAAAATATATATTTAAAAAGTTAAGTGGGGTTTCTACATAGCCCCCCAGTTTATGCATCTTGACTGGAAGACATCCTTTGGAATATCTGATTTTGTGTCATATCTTTATTTTTAAATAAAGTGTTTTTTTTGTTCTCTATATATACATTCACATAATTATTTATTTATTTTTACATTCATAATTCTAATACATTTGTGATTCCATCAGGGATGTGCAGTCACTGGAGGCAGGGGAGATGGGGCTTCACCAGTCTCATGAGGAAAAGGAAAGAATTTTTAAAATAATTAAAAAGGCCAAGGTAGTTGCTGCCAGATTCCAAGTCACAGTGACTTTGAGTCTGCTTAGTGTTAACTGTAGAGGGAGGTGAGAGAACTATGGGCCTCCTTTGCATAAGGAATTTTTCGCCTTTTAAGCAAGGGTTAAAAGGTGAAAAATTCCGTATGCAAAGGAGGCACGTGATTCTCCCGCCTCCTGATCTGGGAGCAGCAAATCATGCCTTGCAGTTGAGCGACTGTGGAAAAAGAAATCGTTTGTTGGTCAAGAGGAACCACGAGGAAGGCATCCTTACGTTGGGCGAGTTATTTCGGAGGGCACGGAAGGAGCACCTCAATGGCAGCAGCCTCCGCACGGAGTGCCCAAGTGAGCCTGCTGGCTCTCCCCAAATTTGGTCCTCTGGCTGAGGATCTCGTAGGAGCAGTCTTCCCACAGCAGCTGGATATGCTCGGTGAGGAAGAATTATTCGGCGGCGGGCGGGCAGCAGCAGAAAGGAGTAGAAGGGGTCCTATTCACAGCCTCGATCCCCCCTCTCCATTTCTGAGCTGGGGAGGGGAGGCTCGGCACAGCTCTGACCCAGGCTGGGAGGAGATCGCAAAGGCGTGGGGATGGGAAGTAAGGAGGCTGGAAGTCTGAGGCCGGCGTGTGGCACAGAGGGGGAGCCGAGGAGTATGCCGCCGCCTGGTTGAGGGATGAGAGCTGGGAGAGGCGGTCACCGGCGGAGGTCCCGTTCAGCCCATCCAAGTGGTCCTGGTGGGGAACATCAAAGGGAGGGAAAAGTCACCATGTAGCCAACCGCCCTTGGGGCGCAAGGCACAGGCTTTCCCTTGCTCCAAGCAGCTCGCGTCACTAGGTCTCCTGGTTGGCGGCGGCTCCGAGGCCCCGGCTTGCAACATCTGAGCCTCAAGGCAAGGCACAGCTTTCTCTATTACCCAGCCAAGCCCTGCTCCTCTCCTTCTCCCCCCACCCTGCTGGACAAGCAAGCAAGCCAGCCAGCCGAAGAGCGCAACGCGCTTTGGGGCTCGGCGCGGCTCAACCTTCCTAAGGGCGAGCCTTTTGCTTTCTGCCCTCTTCTGTCTACTCTGGAGCCAGAGCAGGCAAAGCTGCCACTGAAAAAGAGCCCAAAGCGTAACCGAGCAAAACAAAATGAGACACCCTTTGCCTGCAATCAAAGGCTCGGATCGGAAGGCAGCAGGGGAATGGGGGGGGGGGGTATGGCAGAGGAGCTGCTTTCAAGCCATTGGAAAATATATCCAATCCAACTTCTGTGTTTGTGTCTGTTTGAGAGTGAGTGAGTGAGAGAGGGATCCAATTTCTCTGTGTGCGTGTGCCTGTTTGAGAGAGGGGGGAGGGAGAAGAAAAAGAATGGGAAAACGTATTTTACAAGGGGGAAAAATGCTGTCGCTTTAAATCGGAACTGAGCATGCCTGGCTGTGGAATTCTGGGAGTTGAAGTCAAGTCTAAAAAAATTGCTGCCTCACCAGCCATAAAGCTCACCACACATCACTGGAGTCCATTTATAGAATTGTAATATTCCATTCGGGTTGTTTTGTTTACTATGCCTCGTCTACTTTGACACCACCTTCTTCTCCTTTCCTTTTCTCCCTCCCTCCTTTCTCTACTTCCTTCCTCTTTTCCCTTCCTTCTTCCCTTACCTCTCCCCTCCTCTCTTCCTCTTCCCCTTCCTACCCTCTCTTCTTCTCCCTTCCATCTTCCTCTCTTCCTCACTATCTTCCTTTCCTCTTCTTCTCATCTCCTGTCCTCTCTTTGTTTGTCTCCCTTCTCCTTCTTCTTTCCTCCTCTCCTTTCCCTTCCTTCTCCCCTACTTCTCTCTACCTCTTCCCCTTCTTACCCTCTCTCCTTCTCTGCTTCCCTCTTCCATCTTCCTCTGCTCACTTTCTCTCTTCCTTCCCTCCTTTTCCTCTCTTCCTTTCTTTTTCTATTGCTGCAGGTGTCTCTTCCAGCTCTTAATTTCTATTTTCTTGGTTTTTTTTTTTTAAAAAGAATATTTTTCTTTTTTGGTCAGACAAAAACAGACAACAAATAACACATAGAACCTTTTTCAATCACGTACAGCATGTCGTTTGGTTGTAAAGTTTTTGTGCATCACTTCCATAGATACTTTCAAATGTATGTAAGATCACAAATTATCAACTCATTTCAAACAAATTCTCATATCATCAATCCAGTATATTATATAAAAATTATTATAATTATTAAACATTCATTTGACTATAAATTGCTTTTACATCCTTTTGTATGAAATATCCTAAATTTGAGGTAAAACTATATAATAGCATTCCATTCGATAACATTTCATCTTTCTAACATATTCTAAATAAAAATTGATTATATTTAATAACAAATAAAGTCTCCTCTTGTAGTCCTCATTTGCAGTTTGTATAAAATTTCATATCCTCAAACTAGTACCAATATATGTATTATTATCAATATTATTTATATGACTATATATAATACTCTAAATTTAACTAAATTTGACAATTTTTATTATAAACTTTCACTACATCAACCTGTATCTTTCCAGTAGTAGTGCAGTTTTATATCTCGTGTCATTTGTGGAATTAATATTCTGGTTGTTTTCTTAGTGGGTCTTTTATGGACTTCTTTTCGCAGCTTGTTGCTCATTGTATATCTTATGAGCACTCGAAACTTTCCATCTGTTCCTTTCATCAACTTATCTTTGGTTATCACCGATGTTTCAGTCAAGATTTTTCTTCTTACTTCCATCAAATTTTCTCTTTTTTCTTCTTCTGTACTTTGAGGTCTGAGGTAGTAGAGTTCCAGTCTACCTATCTCCCCTTTCCATAGTCCATTCTTACTATTTCCAACCACGTATCCACAATTTTCTTATCTCTTTGTTCCTTTTTTCCTTCAATTTTTGGAACTCTGTTCCAAACTTTCTTTTGATAAATATTCTCAATTTTTCCATCTCCTTTTGTTGTTTTTGTTCTGCGTCATCCACTCTCATCAATTTTCTATGTTATTATTAATATCTTTTGAATTTTAAACATAATCATTTGCAATATTAATGTTTCTTTTTCATGTTGCGCCATCCTTCCAACTTATAAACACTGCCACTATAGCATTTGAGGCTTTTATTGTATTCCAAACAAGTTCATTATAATCTTTCAAGTCAAAACTTTGCCTTCACGGCAAAAACTCCAAAACAGCAGCTGTATAAACAAACCATGCTCTTTCCACTATCACTCTCAATAAACAAACTGAAAGGAACTCCGATGATCAAAGAATGGAAAGAAAATAAAATGATTCAGCCCTCAGCCTTAAAGTGGCAGTGTTACTTTTTCTCTCTCTGCTATTACAGTCCTTTTTAAATAGCAGACTTACGGAGAAAAATTCTTAATTAAAAAAAAACCAATCCGATCAAACGTTGTAGAAAAGCAAGAAATTTTTAATCCACAAGTATATATATAGAAAAAGTAAAAAATAAAAAGTAGAAGAAAAACTGAGCCTTCCAATTTGAAAAATAGGAAACATTTGCAGAACTTCCTTTTGTAAAAAGAGAATTTTAAAAAAAGGATAACACACTAAGTTTAATGTAGCTTAATTTTGCCACTTGTTTTCTTTTGTCTTCAATTTTAATTTAGTTTTAATTTTCTTTGGGTAGTCTCTTTTCTAATAATAAAATTTCCTCACGAATCCGATACACTATTCTCTTCCATTTTCTTTCCGTTCCGGAGCTGTCCCAACTTCAGCAGCTTCAGGGTGGGTTTCTGTCATCAGGAAAAAGAGCTTCTCCTGGATCAATCAGAGACTTTGCAGTGTCCCTGAGATCAGCAGGACATACTCTTCTCTATCACTGTATCTTCGGGACAGTTTAGGTCCAAAAGGACCGCCCAGTGGCAGAAATATCAACTGCGATCTTGGAGCTCCAAGACTGCACGTCGTATTGTCAAAATGTCAGCTTTCTCCTCCTGATTCTGTTTCATATCTTGCTCTCGGTGTCTAACAAATCCCCAAATCTCTGCCTAGGCCCAAGTTATACTTGAAATATATTGGTTAACTCTATTTATTAGAATCAGTAATGCAACATGCTTTTACATTAAACTTTGGCCAACTTAATTCTTCTTTGGAAGTTTGCTCTGTCATAGACCATTAGCAAAATAAAATAAATGTAAAGTAAGTAGTGAAGCAAAGTGGAAACTGCAATTCAGGAAGGTCACGTGCAAGTTATTTGCCAATGCCTAATGTGCTACATAAAGGAAAGATAATAAGAGAGTCCAGATTTTGGTTCTTCATATAAATGCCAGCAGAGAAGACTGATCTTTAAATAAATATCTGATGCATTATCTATCTCCCTTTCTCCCCATTACATTTTCATGATAGCAATATGCCATCTACTATTATTTTAACGTGAAGTTTTTTTCATTTTAGAGATGAATGGTTTTGAACCTTCTTGAAAACTTCAAAAATTTCAAGATTTCCTTAAGATTCCATCGACATAATGCTTTGGATATGTCACACATGAAATGAGGTAATGAAGTAATAGATCAGAAGATTAAAAATATACCTTTATTCCTGTCTAAACTGACAAGTTGTTGCTATTTTGTTTGACAAAATTGTTAAATCTATGCTTATCTCAGGGGAAGGCGTCAAGATGGCAACACATCAACAACTTCTGAAAGAAGCTGTTGGTATGACAGTCCTTACCAATTCTGGCTTAACATAATATCCTCAAAATGCCACCCAAGGGTAAAAAAAAGAACCCTGAGCAGGCCCAGCAACAATATTAGGACTGATAAAACTTACAAAGCTGAAAAAGAAATTAGGATCTGATCTCTCCACCTGAGGCCACCAAAAACGGGAGTAATGGATCTGGTGCCTCTTTCACCTCCAAAGATTATAACAATATAGAACACAGATCACCTCCTCAGCCCTTCAAGACTCTGCCCAAATCATCTCCTGGAGCAGAGAGATAACTTTCTGGAAAAAAACTCCAATAACTTTATCACTAAATCCTTCCAGGAGGATTGCCTTCTCTCTTCAGAAACCTTTTTATATTGCAACGCTTAAATGAAATTGCAGCCAAGGCAAACAGCTTCCAACAAGCCCTGGATCTGCAAATCCCCCAAGGCAAATCAGGGGTTAAAAAGACAGCAGGGACCAGCCACCTCAGCACTTCGGTAGCTGGTGTCTTCAGGCATCCACCACTGTGTGCTCCAGAAACTCTTCCTGGAAATCCATTGGAGTGGCCACAGATGAATGGAACCTTACATAGTTGGGGGGGGTATTTAAATTTAGCAGCTAAATTATTTAAATCTAGTAGCTGGGGCAGAGGGGTTGTGCTGTGAAACAGAACACAGAGTTATGGTTTGATTGGTTGAAGAGTGCTGGCTCCTGCATGAGGCAATCTGTGCTGTGATTGGTTGCTATGGGTTTGGAGCGGGAGTTCCCTTTTTCCCACCTTTTTCTTCTATTATGCTCTGTAATTTAACTGATGATGCGCCTGTTTGCCTGATTATCCAGTTTGCTGTATATATCGTATAGTTGTAAAATATATGTATTTAGATAAAACTACAAGTTAGTGTCAGTGTTTCTGACTCCATTTGGACACCTGCTGTGCAATTCCCTGATAAAGAGAAAGATAATTATATATTTCTTTATTTTTCTGCTAAAAACATTGGAAAAACAATGACAAAGGAACATTGTTATCTTCCCTTCCATTATTGAATAACTTTTTTTAACCTAATGTAACCAAACAACTCAGTACTAATTTAAGTTGCTCAGAATTTATTTAAACAAATGCAAACACATGTTAAGTGGAAATAATAGTTATGCAGTAAAATGGATTAGTACAAGCTCATGTTATCCCTCTGACTTCTGCAACAGGTATGTTTGTGGTGTGTTCAGACTTTTGTTTTTATATTAAAGTTGAAAAAAATACTTTGGTGTTTTTATAAGCAGAGAACTTAGTGCCTTTGTTCAATTTAATTCTGCTGTTTTCAGGTGTTTCCCTAGCCTGACATTTTGAATTTTCTCTATTCTGAAATGTTAGCTATCACTAATTTTATATCTGCAAATTCGATTTAAAAATCCTCATTCAAATAATTAACACAATGTTAAAGAGTACTGCATCCTGAACTATCTGAGCATCATTCTCTAGCCAAATTAATAGCAAGAACTGGATGAGGTTAAAATATTTCTTATCTGGCATATACATAGACCAATGGATGGACTGATTTCATATGAATACGACCATTCATTAAGGTTCTCACTGGACTCTAAATTACTTCCTAGGCTTGATATGTGAAATCAGAAATAGAGAGGTTGAAAAACAATTTAATTGGGCATTCTTATCTTTAAAAAAAACCTTTATGCCCTGAATATTATTTATAGACATATTTTAATAATAAAATATATAATACAATACAATTCAATTTTAAAACATCATTACCTTCAAACTGACTTGATAAATCATGTAAAATACAGTTAAAAAGAGCTAATTTCTATTGACATTACTTATAGAATGTGACTTTACATGAGTACAAAGTTTATATAATATTTTAACCAAAAGTAGCATAATTGGAAGCAAGAAGCCACATGGTATAAACCTGTGGCAAAGATTAGATTTAGGGAAAGAAAATATGTCTGTGTCAATAAAAACCATGATTTGAAGTGCTCTCAGATAGCACACATGGCAAAAAAACTCATTTATGTGATCTTTATATGATGCTTATTCAAGTATAAACAAAATTAGGAACTTTCACATGGTTTTCAGATCTTGCTGAGTTCAATTCCTGTAGTTTCACAATACCATCTGATTAATCTTCAGGTAACATTTGGATTTGAAGCCTTTGATACCTTCTTTTAAGGTGTGAACACCAGATTTTATTTTTATTTTCCTCACCAAAATTTTTTTAAAGCGCTGTATTAAAAAGAGTATATTTAGAAGTATAACTTTAATTAGTCACATTTTAGTTCTATTAAATAGGAAATATTAGTCATGACTCAAGGAAAGCTAATGAAAGTGTTGAATGTTTACCAACAGACATTTACCCTATATTTTCTGCAATATCAATCTTCTATCCTTATGATGGGTGTGATCTTAAGAATAATGTAATTATTATATGTATTTATTCTGAAACTCAAGATAGATGTTTCATTTTCAAAGATGGACTGCTAGAAACTTCAAGCGGGTATTCCTCTTGGGTGGCCCACTACTGATGTGAGATATTGATCTTTAAAGTCAAAGTTCGTTGTGTAAGGTATTCTTTATGGATGAGTTCAAGCCTTTATGAAGTATACTTTCATAATATAGTATTTACATTAGAGCATATCTTCTTTTATAGCAATTATATTTTAAGCAAGATAAGCATTTTTCTAGCAATTATTTTATTATCTAAGATAAAAGAAATCAAACAAATCTTTCAGATATTTCTGGACTATAAATGCAATAATTCCTATTAGTCATGTTGGTTAGTCTAGTTAGAAATGTAGTTTAACATCTGGATGGCCACATTTTGCCCATTCTAGGAAGAGGTTCCCTTAGTAAAATAAATATATTTTAAAAAATGAAGATTCCTATCCTACAGTGAAGTAGCATCTTAGAAAGAAACAAAAATGTAAATTATATCAAAAACCTGCAATTGGTCTACATATAAACGACTTTAATTTGCTTGATCTTAGCTGACAAGAAGTCCAGTGCTCCTTGAAACCACTAATATGGTTCAGTGAAACCTCTGTATTTGAACTGATTCTTATCTAGAAAGGGAATTCCAAAGGAAAGAAAGATCAGCCCAATTCTTTCACTCCATTCATTTATTCATTCATTCATTCATTCATTCATTCATTCATTCATTCATTCCAAACAAATATTTTATTTTTTTCCTTTGTAGTTTTTTAAACAGTAAAATATTTTAAATATAGATCCCTTGATACTGGCAGGCATGCCTAGCACATTAACATCCTAATAATATATACTGTGGCTCACCTTATAAGAAAATCACAATAGTAATGCACATCTGCAAGAGGAGTAACTTTACACACAATTGTGTGTTTCTTTGCTATCCAAAGTACTTTTTGAAAAAGCAGGGTTCAAGACATTTTCCAGCAGTCAGGAAAAAAAAACATTTAAAATATTCATGTATGTGCATCTGCTTTTCCTCCCTACTAGTGCTAATATTGAGATTGACCCATTAAGAAGCAACGGTTAATCTGTTAAATGTTTACAATAAATGATCCCATTTGCATAAATTAGTTATAGAAATGACCTAAATTGGCACAAATTATATAGACTAACATAAATTCAGATTTATTGGTGATACCTTACCACCAAATAATCCATTAAATTTAAGGTTTACTGTAATATCACTGCATTTAATCAAGATTTAGTCCATTGCTCATCAATCAATGCTGTTTATCATCAGTGACACTTTAGGACTACGGTCTTCAGTTAAATTCAGTCATATGACCAGATTATTATGTCATCTTAGTTTGCTCTTTCAGATCATCCTACAGTAGCCTGTAGATTAATTCTTTTCTCTCAGACTTTCCCAAATGTCTTAGCTTTCTTCTGACAAATTCATTATTTCAGAAGAGTTTATTTTATTTATCATATTTAGGGACTTTCCATCTTTCCTACAGAGGGATTCTGGGCGGCATACAGAGCATAAAAACAGTGTATAAAATTTAAATTTTAAAAGAGGCAAGAGATGTTAAAAATTATTTAAAAGATGGGGCAGGGTATTTGTCTCCCAGAATAGGCAGTATTTCTATCCTATCTTCTATGCCTTGGCCCAACAAGAACTGGGCCACTAAAACAAGAAGCTAGCATAAGGTGACCAGATGTCCCGATTTTGGTGGGACAATCATGATTTCTAACAATTTGTCCCGTGTCCCGGGGCGTTTTTAAAAAGTCCCGATTTTCTGGCTTCATGTTGAAAGCCCAGTGGATTTGCTTAAGAAATCCTAACCGGGGCAAGACAAAAGACTTCACTGAAGATATAATTAAAACGTTAAAGCAAGAAAACGGAACCCCCCGCCCCCGCCTTTTTACCTCATTTTATAAGAAAAAATGATCCAGTACCATAGAGCTCCAAGAAATACTTGGCTAGAGAAGTCGTGAGTGTTCCTTCCTGGATTTTCAGGAGGGGAGGGGCACGGAGGTTGGAGGTCGGCTCGTGTGGAAAAAATGGTGGCAAAGTTTCTTTGAAAAATATTTCCCTAGGACTAATAATTTCACCATTTTAATTTGCTCAGTTCTTTGTATCAACATCTACATCATTCTGGATTGACTTGGAGTATCTGCCTGCTGGTAAGTGAGCTGGGTTTTTTATTTTATTTTTTTAATGTATTTTAAAATAATATTTTATTTATTATGCATAGGATTTTTTAAAATAGTTTTATTCTGTGTGGATTCTTTTTTTAAATTGTCTTAGACTATTTAAAAAAAGATTCTATCCAAAATACAAAATACCAGCTGCAGTTATTCACTGAAGAACTGTGGCAAGAAAGGTGGTATAGTGACCAAAGTTACAATGGCATTGAAAAAAGTGACTGATGACCATTTTTCACACTTAGCAACCATTTTCACACTTAGCGACCGTTGCAGCATCCTCATGGTCACGCGATCAAAATTTTGATGTTTGGCAACAGATTCGTATTTATGATGGTTTCAGTGTCCTGGAGTCATTTTAATTGCCTTTTGTGACCTTTTGACAAAATCAAATGGGGAAACCAGATTCACTTATGTTACTAACGTATCAGCTGCAGTTATTCACTTAAGAACTGTGGCAAGAAAGGTGGTATAGTGACCAAAGTTACAATGGCATTGAAAAAAGTGACTGATGACCATTCTTCACACTTAGCGACCATTGCAGCATCCTCATGGTCATGTGATCAAAATTTTGATGTTTGGCAACAGTTACAATTTATATTTGTAAATTGTAGCTATGTTGAAATAAAAAAAATATTACAATACTATTTTTGCGTTATATGAAAATTTTTGTTGCTCCGTATAAAATTTTTAATCAAGCCTCCCCCCCCTCCCCCGGTCAAAGGTGTCCCTCTTTACCAATCTGAAAATCTGGTCACCTGCTTGACACTATGGAAAAAGGGGTAAATTAAAACCTTGAATAGCAGTTGTTTAGGGGCAGAAATAAATTATGGAGGATAGGAAATAGTGATAAAGTGCAATTGAGCTGTGCCATTTGGCTGGAAAAGGAATTCAGAATGAGGTGCAAAACCACCGAGGGAGCATCTACCTCAGCATCCAAAAGTAATGCAAAGAAATTGTCTTTGCCGCATTTTCTGTGGAGCATGAACTAAGTTGATTTAATTGAAGGCTGACACATTTAAGCCCCACTTATTTAAAGGACTTATTCACGTTTTTTAAATCTCTCTTGGCAGCATCCAAAGATTTTAAGTATACTTAACTTTGTATAAACTATGTCCAGTTTAACTTGCAAGTATTTTATTTTAAAATGGGTAGCAGTGTTTATCACATGGTTATCACTCAATGCCAATTCAAGGATTAATAGTAAATCCCTGCTATCAGAAACAGATAAACTTCTTTTAATGACCATGTAGATGTCTATCATCATTTTGATGTATCTATTTTTTTAGAAAAATCCAACTTATCTTTTCCAAAATTTGTATTTTCATTATTGTTATTACCGTAGTACTCTCTGAACACCAGGTGGTGGATAAGAGAAAATAACATTACACATGTAATTTTCCACTTAGAACAACAAAAGTATTATATTTCTTTATAGCATTATAACTGTTTCAGGAAGATGGTTATGAAATCCTTGCATAATTTTTGTATAAAATCATTCTCTAATTCAAACAAAAGAGCGCCATTGATAAAAGCACTAGAAATAACAGATGTCCAACAATCAGATTCTGACATAAATATTCTACTATTAAAAGGTAAGATAATTTTGATTATTTCATCAATCTGGATCCATAGCTTCCCAGCTATCAGAAAGGTATTTCATCTCTTAGGTGTTTCCTTTAGGGCCACTCTTGAGTCACATCTCTATTCTTACATCTGAGTTCATATAGTCATAATTGGTACCTGTACTGATTTGTGTTATATCCAGTGCTCTTAACAAGTGGCAGTACCGATGTCCAGGGATATACAGACAGCGCTTAATGCCAATCCTGAGAGATGTGTAAGTTTTCCTTTAAGTGCAAATCTTTTGGCATATTGTCAGTAGGCACATGCCAACTATATCAACCAATGAAAGCTTACAGTGGACCTAAATTTGTCCCACTGCTTTCATGTATGGCTACAGTAAAAAGATAATTAGACTACATTTTGGTAATGCAGGGAATTGGCAGGAGGGAGAGGGGAGATACATAAAAAAATATATAACTTAGTTTTGAGACTTTACCAAAAGAAAAAAATAAATAAAACAAATTTGCTTAATTGTGTTTAAAAAAATCCTGGCAATATCAGTTGCTTTGCTCCTTCAATCCCCCAAAGTGGGAAGACTAGCCAAAGAAATATCAGTTACAGGGAACCTGCTCTCTGCTTTTCTCATACTCCACCAAGCAGGGGGTGAAATCAATTCCAAGTGTTTATTCTGCTATGACCAGAGAAGTGAAAATAAGGACAGAGGGGTTCCTACTAGGGCAGTTGCCAAGGTTTATGTCTTGTGGACATAATTATATGCTTGCATAATTACCCCAAAGGTAACACATTTCTAGAAATATATAATTGGATAATTAACAATTAAGAATATAATTGATTATTTTCTGGAATCTTAAATTCCAAGTTCTTGGAAGAATTAATTCCATTAAAACTGGTGAAATTTGGTTCAGTAGAATGCCACTCTATTCTGAGGTTATTTTATACTGCATAGTTCTCTTTACTTCATATATAACATATGAAAATATGTGAATTTTCCACAAACGTTATCTTCAATTACTATGTGTAATTAGACATAGGAACAGAACCCAATTCCATTCAAAGAATCTATGGTATTCTAGATACTATGCCACTATAAGTATTTATCTTGTAAACTTTCTACTACAAAGACTTGAAATAAATTGCAATCCAAAAATAATAGTCAAGCAGAAATATACATAAATTAAAATCAAAGAAGCATACACATATCAATATAGGAGAACCAACACTTGCAAAGCAGGCAAACAATGCAATAATAACAAAACCATGTTATTGTTTGCTAAAGTCAAAGATTATTAAAATGATTTAAGCTCAACACTGAAAGACAGAAATATCTGTGTCAAATGAATATTTATAAAGCATCTAGGTTACTTCAATTGAAAATATTCTGTGCTATAGTTACTTACCCAGTTTCAAAGACTTTAGATGATGACATGACAAACAGGACGAGCAGATTTACAGAGAAATCTTTATAATTCCCTCCAATGACTTCGCACCAGGAAACTTTCTGTATTACTTCTGGTTTGAGGCATGTTTATCTACCTATATATCTCTAAAACTGATCCCTTAACCTTCAACAATATACTATAGGGCACAATGTTTTGAAGCAAGATAACTCAATGGGTTAACTTATAGAAAGCATCCAAAATCTGGGATCCATGATTCTCATGGAATTGAAGTTTGGTAAATTTTATAAAACATGACATAGAAAGGATCACAAAGCAGTTTATGATATAATACAAAATATCATAAAATATTACCTGTGCTGATGTTTGAATGTGCTATATACTTCAACACTGGCTATTTTCAAGGCAGATACATATCTGAATGTATCCCTACTCTTCCAGTGAACGCTATACCTTTAGAAGCTCTGCCATTGTTGAAGGCATTGTGGAACTAGTAAGGAAGTATCTTGGAAAGGATGATAGCAGGGAACAAGTGAGGAGGAGCAGGAGAAGGAGGAAGGGAGGTTTCCAATGCTTCCTGCCAACTTCCCAGAAGAAAACTCAATGGAAAAGCCGGCAGGAAGTCAGAAGTTGCTTCCTCTCACACTGCTTTTTTGCCCACCTATGGTTGTTCTGTTTTTAGATAAGGAAGTATCTCTGGACAGCAGGACTAGAACTCAGAAATCTGTAACATCACAACAAGACATTATAAACACATTGAATTTTAAACCTTTATTTTGAAATTAAATTAAAAATTGGGGTGATTACAGTACAAAAATATGTTTTACCTGATTGAGCGATACATCATGAAATCAATTGTTGTACATCTAGGAAATTTACCAATAGAACTTTCTTCAACTGGTGTATAAACCTTAATTTGTCGCATATGTGTATCTCTTCCATTCTGATGATTGGCTAAAACTGCAATCTGAATCATAAATGTGCGAATAGGTTTCTTATGAGTGTCAGTTAAGGGAACATGAATCCAACCACTTGGCTCCACTAATTCAAGTTGCTAGAAAGGAAAAGAAAGGCATGTTAGTGGAAACAGAGAGAAAGAACTAGGTTCAAATTATTTATTATTTATTTATGACTATCATTAAGTGTTGTACCTTATGATTCTTGACGAATGTATCTTGTCTTTTTATGTACACTTATGCACCAAAAACAAATTCCTTGTGCGTTCAATTATACTTGGCCAATAAAGAATGCTATTCTATTCTATTCTATTTATTAGCAGGAGCAATAAAATTACTATCTAATTCTTCAGAAATTTGGCAGTTATAGGTAAGTTATTTTTTAGTATGCTATAATCACCTCCCTTGATAGATGGATGGATGGATGGATAGATAGATAGATAAATATAGATATATAATCCTGTGCTCTCCTCTACATGACTAAGGAATATACAAATCACAAAGGTGAACCTCTTCAATCCTTCATGTTGCATAACTCAAGTTGTTGCATTTTAATGACATGTTATTTTTGTGACACCAGAAGCAGTCACATAGTGGTAAGCCAAAATTCTTCCCATGAAAATACTCCTAATAGACTATACATTGTTTGATGGCTTTGTTTGATAATAGACTATACATTGTTTGAAGCAAGAAACCCATATAATTCCATCCATAATTTAAAATTACATGTAGGATCTCTAATTTTTCTATGCATCAGAAATCAAGAATTATGCCTTGTTTCTTCTGATCTACACACTGCAACAAATAAATCACAGACATTATGATGGTTTGTTAATAGTGCATGTTAACATGTTGTTTTTTTCATAATTTAACCAAAATACTGAAAATTATAGCTTATTGTTGCATGCAAATATGTCCAGTAATATGTTCCATAAATCATATTTGAATTGTAAATATGGTCTTTCAACCACGTGGTCTTGCAGCCACAGAGGTGGCACAGTGGTTAGAGTGCAGTACTGCAGGCTGCTTCGGCTGATCACTGGCTACCGGCAGTTTGGCAGATCGAATCTCACTAGGCTCAAGGTTGACTCAGTCTTCCATCCTTCCAAGGTTGGTAAAATGAGGACCCAGATTGTTGGGAGAAATATGCTGACTCTGTAAACCACTTAGAGAGGGCTGTAAAGCACTATGCAGCAGTATATAAATCTAAGTGCTATTGCTATTGCAATTAAAATTCATAAACTTCATATAGGAGATAGCAACCAGAATGTATAGCATATCCACATGCTCTAGCAAAGTGTTAAAATTCAGATGTTAGCTAAAGACAGAAAAGTGAATTTTTGAATGTAAAAATAAGATATTAATTAAAATAAATAATAAAAAAAGATTGCTTTAAAAAAACATAATATTAAAGATAATTACATTCACATTTACTTAAAAGGAGGTGTCATGTAATTCATTACAATGTGTATCTAAAAGCTGGATACAGAATATATGAAGCACTCTTTTTAATTTAAGTCAACTTTTAAAGATTTGATATCATACCATGATGATACTTTATTGAAATCAATAGATGGTCACAAAATTGCATGTCTCTTGTTTAAATTTATAATTAAATGAATGGAAGGTAAGTTTGCCTCGCAATCTCCACAGCTACCTATATATCTTGAATGATATCTGTAATTGGTTAATGGATGGATTTTTAGTGGAATTGATTGGATAGAAGTCCAGCCAATTTTGAATGAGCAACTTCTCATCCAGCAGTCCCCACCCTGTACTATGATAACTCCCTCAGCTGAGTCCCCTGACCATCCAGATATATTTTTGATGG
The DNA here is from genome assembly GCF_009769535.1 of Thamnophis elegans. NCBI lineage: Eukaryota > Metazoa > Chordata > Lepidosauria > Squamata > Natricidae > Thamnophis > Thamnophis elegans. The sequence goes on along the minus strand of NC_045549.1, from coordinate 30,974,943 downwards.
ATCATTGGAATCGCTGTTAATGTAACTGGAATTCCTCATTCAATCAGTGACACCCAACCAGAAAATGCTGTTCACCTATCTATTTATTTGAACAATTGTTTCTTAATACAAAAGTTTTACATTCAAGCATTTTGTATTCCAAAATGTTTTAAATTCATTTATTTCAAACATTTCTGGCAATTTATTACAGATTTCAGATTCAATTTCTGAATAGTAAAATAAAGTATTTTTTTCAGCCTCTAAATCACATTTTGTATTTAATTCACCAAACATTCAAATCTTTGTACTCCCTGCTTCCAAGTCTCCTTTTCTTAGCTGTTGCCACATCCTCTTCAATCTAGTTTTGGATTGGCAGCATCCAGTTAGCTGAAAGATGACTGGCTATTAAAATGTTATGCTTTGTTATGTTGTGTTGTGTTGTTATGTTGTGCTGTTAAATAAACAACTCCTCTTTTACCTCTTCTTTGCAACACTGCTCTTTAGAGCAGAATTTATGGTGGAGAATGCTATTCAGACTCTTACCAGATTTCTTAAAATTATGACTTTAATGGGTATGTTACTCTACAGTACAGTGAAGAGACTTTTCTAATAGTAATATTATCACTGACTCACTGATATCACCTATAATGACAAAAATCAAACTTTTTCTCCTGTATTGGCTGTATCCTCATTGGTACATATGCATAGTTTGTGGGAAATGAATTCTTATCCTGAATTCTGCAACTTCTGATCAAGGTCTCTCACATATTATAATATTAACTACAAAAACCCAGTTTAAACATACTGCTGCATAATTTCAAAACTAGAACTGCCAACACAGAAAGATGCAAATTTTGAGTGCCTGCCATTTCTTTCCTTAGGAAGGAAGAGAACAAGTTAATAGCAAATGATGTACCAATTCCAGCAAGAAAGTGAAGCATATCCAAGAGAAACTTCAGAAATTCCAAATGAGTCAAAAGGAAGAACACCACAGGAAAAGCTTTATGAGAAGCACAGAAGTTAGCTCAGTCAAAGGATTCCCTGTACAGAGACAAGCTCATGGGCCTAGACATATAACGACCACCTAAGTAGGTGACTGTGTGGCCCTCAGTCACCTCCTGTAAATGGTCCAGATATGGATAGTTCAGAACATTAGATCAGAAAAGCTTTCTACTTGCTTAAGAAGCTAAAACAGACATTCCTGAATAGCCCACAAAATAAACCCAGCGCAAATAAATGCTTAATGTGACTATAACTTTAACAACAATTTAAAAGAAAGCATTTAATACAAGAAACAACATTAAAATTAACAGTGTTATGGAAAGACATTGATCAACACATTCTAATAAAGTTTTAAAGGAGATGGGGGAACCTGTGGTTCCCCATAAACTGGTAAACTATAACTTCTACCACTCCCCAGCATGATAGGGGCTAGGATGGCAGCTTAATAACTGTTTTAGAAAATGGAAATTCTGCTTTATGTAGGGCTTCTTTCAGATATGGAAGTAGGATAAAATGTTGTGAGTTGGCTAGAGTTGTGTTTTACAAGTTAGGCAGCTGAATATATTTTTAAATAAATAAATGGAATCGAGTATAGACACCTATGATTATATATTTTGCTGTGTACAGACATAGCAGACAATGGTTGCATAATACTTTTCCCCTGTAGGAAAAGAATGCCATGTATCATTCAGTGATATAAATTAAAATGTGAAAAGTATTAAGGGCATTAAAAATCCAATTTCCATAGAATAATTTCTAAACATAAGAAAACCACATTCCCCGCAAAGTGCTAACTAATATATACAGATACAATAACAAATTCTAGCACTGTTAATTGAATCAAAAAGGAGTTAAATCAATTGACTATCAGCTAAGCTCTTGAGAACTTGATATCAGAGAGACTGTGTCAAGATTGAACTCCTTTGCTTCTTTCAAACCTTATTGCTATGCAACTTGCCAATTAACCGTGTGTGTGTGGAATGGAATGTTGAGATGTTGTGCACAGAGCATGAGAGCCTGGAAACCATCAAGGCCACCACTGCAGGTACTTGAGAAGGAGGTGGATTGTTCTCATAACAAAAGGACATTTCATAATTGGACAATGTGAATACTCAGGGGTTGGTAGAAAGGGAAGCTATTGTTTAACCAAGACTTTTTTTGGGGAAACCAGAACTGGTTTTGATTCTTCAGTGCCAAAATGGTGTATCCAATGAAGTCTTACTTTTGGGAACTGAAAGCTCCTAAGTGTATTCATTTCTTTTGGGTCCACTAGTTGGACAGTTGAGAGACTTTATATGTAATAGTGCTATTTTAGATTTTAGCCATTATATTTTATTTATAACAATACTGAGAGATACATACAATTCTTTTGGTCTATCTTCCATATCGGATATCACTAATAGACTTTATATGATAACAAATCAATAGTTAATTAATTAATCATAATAAATAGTAAATTTAATAAAGTTAGAAATTCATAAAATATATGTTTTAAAATCACATTTTTGTTCAAATATACATGGAAATAATTAGATACATGTACCAATATAAGCCAATTTAACCTGGGACTGCCTCTGTCCTGTAATTCAGATATATGATACATAAAATAAGCACATACCTTATGCCTTATCAAGGTATATGTGGGGGTTTCACAGTTATTACTAGTCTTTTCTCTGATGGTAGTATATTCTTAAGTATATTAGATGATTATTATTGATATTAGATGGATTTGGGAAAGTAAAATATAACCAAGTATTACTGAACACAAAAATTTAGAACAAGATTTACATTCACGCAAAAAGTGGAAATATACAAAAATAATGATTGGCTAAATTTTAAACAATACCTCATAGAATGATTTAATATATTTATTTTGCAGATGATACATCCCTCTAAATGATTGTCATATTGGATTGTTTTAAGAATGACAACATTTTCGGTCTATTGGTTTTATGCTCTTTCAGCCAAGTTTTGCAGACAAAGTGTTCTATACAAACAAAAGAATTTTCTAAACAATCATATGTGATAACTTGCAGCTTTTCTAGAACATTAGTCTTTAATTATTGGAATGAAACCAATGGACTGCACTCTGATCTAAAGTGGAAGACAAGATGGGGTCACTATAATTTGAGCTTAGAGATAATTTTTTCATACAATTCCTCCCCCACTCCTACATTAAAGAGAGATGCCAGATTAAAATATGTCATCACCTGTGGCTTATTTGAATATGCAAAAGAGCTTGATAAACAAAGCAAAGAAATACTGGAGTAGGATTCATGTCTTCATACAGAAGATTCTTAAAATGTACATAAAGGTAAAACCAGAGATTTATTTTTAAGGCCAAATGGACAAAGACCTTGAAAAAAAATTGGAACGTTGATTTTAGCCACAAGAATGCTCTATGCACAAAAATGGAAAGATATTTTAATTCCCACAATGAATGACTGGCTGCAAAAGCAGATGAAGTTAGCAGAGATGACCAAATTGACTGCTTTAATTAAAGAATGCAACTAATTTTGTATCTACTTGGAAACCACTTGTGGACTTTGGGCTTGAGGTAGAAGAAATAAAACTTTGATTTTGGGATTTGCTGATTAATATTATGTAAAAGTAAAAAAGTTGAAGTTGTATGTTATTACCTTATTCTAGTATTAAAAAGAGTTGGAAGTCAATGCTTTTTTAAAAAAATTCCCTTTTTACCCTATACTTTATCCTCTCCTACTTTCCCATTATTTTCCTTTTTCTTTGTATTTTATATTTCAATAAACTAATAAACATGAAAAAGAGCTTGATAGATATGGATTAGTCTGGAACAGATTTTCTCAACCCTGTCAACTTTAAAGAAAGTGGACTTCAGCTCCCAGAATTCTCCACTAACACTGTCCCAGAGCATGGATGTCAAACTCGGAGTGTCACGTTGCTGTCACGTGACATTTCATGATGTTTTTTACCTTCACGAAGTTGGGGTAGGCATGGCCTGCACATGACTCTTCCAGAGTGCGGGCCTCCAGTTTGACACCCCTTTTCTAGAATAACAAAACATAAATCTACAAACGTTTGTCTTTAGCACAAAAAATAATTTTAATTTTTTAATTTTAATGTTTCCTACTAGCATCAGAAAACATTCCAACACTGGCTGTTTTATTTTTCTCCCTTCCCCCTCTCTTGTATTTGGTTAACTGACAGTCCTACTCTGCACTAGGTGTGTGTTATTTGTTTTCAAAGATCACCTATTAACATAAAATGTGTCCATTTGTCCCCTGGGATTATATTAGTATAAGAACTTGGCATAAAACTGCAATGCCTTTTGAAATAATGTATTTCACAGGAATCCATTTCCCTCAATTCTTCAGTGAGGCTTCAACCCCCATTTCTTGTTTTTTTTTTTTTTTTTTTTTTTTGTGGTTCTCAAAAAAAGGTTTCTTCTGAAATTTGGGGTATGCAGCCGATTGCAGTTGAGACCAGGAGGCTTCCCCTGCATGAGATTCTGGCACAGACAATCTATTAGAGTTAAATTATTCTAAACTTCAAAGAATAATTAATTAGTTATTTCTACTATTATACTGCACGCTATTTTTTAGTATTGTGGCTTGAAAAGACTCATGGAAAATACTTTTGTTCTTCTCCAGTCTTTGCATATTCAGTTTGTCCTGTTTTTTATCATTCATAATAGAAAAATACTATGAATGTGTAAATGAAAGTTCATAATTTACTTCCAGAATTGTTTGTTATGTCTAGAGAGATCTCCTGAATATGAATAAAGGAACAAATAAAACATTATAATAAGCTAAGCAATGGTATTAAAGTATTTTTGCATCTGTACAAATGAACAGAAGTATGTTCAAATTTCAGCAGGTGAGAAGAACATTTCACTTCCTTATGCAGGTCGTCCTCAAATTGCAACAGTTCATTTAGGGACCCTTCAAAGTTACAACATCACTGAAAAAAGACCATTTTCCACACTTGTGACCATTGCACCATCCTCATGAATGTGTAACCAAGATTTGGATGCTGGGAAACTGGTTCATATTTATGATGGTTGCAGTGTCCTTAGATCATGTGAACCCCTTTCATGACCTTCTGTCAATGGGAAAGCCAGATTCATTTAACAACCAGGTTATAACCTTAACAGCTGCAATTATTCACTTAACAATTTTGACAAGAAAAGTCATAAAATGGGGCAAAACTCACTTAACAAATGTCTCACTTAGCAACATAAATTTTGAGCTCAATTATGATTATAAGTTGAGGATTACTTGTACTAATATAACAGCATCCTATTTCATTTATAGCTTTTGTAAAATACAAGTTTCCAATTACATATACATTAAAAAAAACATAAGCAAAAAAAATGACCCTGAAGTAAAAGCTGAAATGCTATAATCAAATAAATCTTCGGAGATAGCATGTTATTTTCATTAGTCTAAATGGTGGATTGGTGGAAAATCAGAAAGGGTGGTTCTATCCACTACATATTCTTCTTCTATCTTATCCCATCGTACTTTGCCATTTTCTGTATAAATGAATACACATTTTAAAATGTCTGTTTCTAAAGACTAAGCATATTAATTGTATAGATGAGGAGAGCTCTAACCAGAAAAACCATATGCAAATATTAAGTTAAATGAATATTTCATCTTTTAGCGCGTAAAAAACCAGCTGTAAGGGTGTTACAGCAATATTCAATGATATAAATACCTCAGGTGAAGAATCATTGATGATCTACAAAATAGTAACAGAGTTTTTGTGTGGCAAAGCTGGTACTTTAAATTGAGGAGGGGGCTAGGAAAGTCAGGTTTTTTTTGTTTAGAGACTGTTTTTCCAATTGCATTTCACATTTACACCATCTGTCTTGTTTTAAGAAAAAGAAAAAAGGTTATACATTTTAAAGGTTCTGTTAAAGATGGTGCTGCTGATGAAATGCTCAGTGAAATGTTCTCTAGCTGATTGATCAATTGTTGTTTGGAACTTATAATTAATGATTGTAACTATAATTTATCTATGATTATTACTTGCTGTGTGTATGTACACTATGAGCTTAGGCACCAGAGACAAATTCCTTGTATGTCCAATCACATTTGGCCAATAAAGAACATTCCATTCCATTCCAAATTAGCTTGAAATTCCTATTTCATAAACGTCAAAAGGAAATTACCTCTCACCTTTTTATCTGCTAAACTTTAGACATGGTAGAGTAAAACAAGCATTTTATAAAGAACACTATGGATTCCCATGAATAGATTATCTTTAGCAATTCCATTTTGGTTTTGTTTTAGAACCAGGATTTTGAGCGATCTAAAGCAGTAGTGTTATTTCAATGCCAGATCATTATCTCAGCAATAAATACAGCAACTGTATCAGAGAAAACCATGTTTTTAAAAACTGAAGAGGATATCCTACATTCCAAGCATAACAATAAATTGTAATTGCTTGCATGTTTTCTATTTTTGACCACCTACAAGTTATTCCATTATGATTACACTAACCTGAAAATTATAACCAGCAACATATTTTTGCTTTAGGCAGGTCACCTAACAATAAGGAGATGCCGAAGATTGGAAAACACAGTTTAACTAAATGAAAGCTAACGGAAATGACAGATTTTGTAAATAAAAAAGGCACCAACAGTAGCTTTTTAAAATTACCTTTTCCTACATCTTGTATGGAAATTGAAGAACACTTTTAACTAAATACAAATGTAACTGATCTAGCCAATTACTATATTTAGATCATATTGTCAGACAGCTCTTTTTAAGGTTAATGTCAAAAATGCTTGGTTTAATATTTTTTTAAAAAAAATAGAAGCTAAGGGATAGTTCATTTAAAATGAAAATCAAGCTTAATATTTTCAATAGTTATATGCCAGTATTAAATTATCTTTTCCTTAACTACCACACACGTATAAACAAACATTTCTTGATTCCCCCACCTTTCAAGACAAAAAGTATAAAACAGATTAGTAGAGCATTGCTTTTTTCTAAGAAAGCAAATATATATATATTTATCCAATTCTCTGGAAATTGTTTCTCCACTGTTTTTTTTTAAGACCTTTTTTTAAATGTAATAATGACCACCAAATTTAATAATATTCACTACAAATTTTAAAATGTAAAAGCCAAAGAGACTCAAGTTTTTTTCCCAATATTCCAAAGAGAATTTTTAAGGGAAAAAAATGGTGTGTGAACAGCAGACACTGATGTTCACACAAGCATGCTGCGTGCAGCTCAGCAGGCGGTATTTCTGTTTTTATTGGATTAAGCCCTGGCACAATGGAGCTTCAATGTCATAACTGCTTATTTCACTGCATGCCAGCCTTGAAAACAACAGGTAAAAAGAAAATAAAGCCAAGCACATAAAAAGAGAAAGCTGCACCCTACCTATTTTCAGAGAGTCACAAGCTAGAATGTTCTTAATTCTTCATTTCAAACTATATAATTTATAACCATGACACGAATAAGGAAGACGCACAAAGCAGAAAATACAGAAACATAACGTTCCTGAGGTTCAGTTTACAAGGACCTCACACAAAGTTTTTTTTTGCTCGCTAGTCTGCTAGAAACAGCATTATTTGCTAAAAATGCAAAAGCTGCCAAAAGCTATGGCCCATCTAAAGCAAACATGTTTAAGATGGAAACGGAGAGCCAGTGCTGAAGGAAGCCAGTGGATAGTATAATAAAACTTATCTTAACCCTGCAGAAAAGATTGCTCTTAAATAACTATAAATAAGTTGTGCTCACACATCAATGGTCTGAGTTATGCAAAATACATTATGTTAATAAGAAAAGTAATTAGAAAGTTTGAACGTGATTAAGCTATTTCCCCTCCCCCATCTTTCAAGTTATTGGGAATTCAACACTAGTCTTGGTTCACATGCTAGAACAATGGGAAATTTTTCCGAATGGTTGAATGCTAACCCTGACAAGTGTGGAGAGCCAACTACAATACATTATATGGTAGCATAACCTGCCACCCACGAAGCTGAGAGCACAGCTTTCAAACACATGCACTGAGCTGTAAAACCACAAAATCCCTTATTACATATTGTCTCTCTTATTTTAGGTGAAACAGACCATCATTTCCCCCTCATTACAAATCTAATGGACTTAACTTTTTTTTTCCTGCTAGCTTTCCAATCAACTAAATAATTGTTTTAAATATCAGGTGCGATGCAAATCATTGCTTTTCAAAAGACAAAAACAATCAATAATCTTTCTCTGGCTTATAATGAATCTAAGCATGTTATATTTGGGGTTCTCAGAACTTATTTTTAATTTATTTTAAAAATAGATGCCTCTTCCTAATTCTTTTCCAACCAAACCCAGTCTCTTTCTGTTTGATATTTCTTGAGATTTAAATAGACCATGAATTGGAGCAACTTTATTTAATTCTGCTTTGTTGGAAAAAGGTGTTATGCTAATTTTTTTCACAGCTGTGAAGGATACGTCACTGTCACCATAAAAAATTTTTAAAGGTAAATCATAATGATATGCCAATAGTTTTATAATATTATATAGAAAAGCTGAATTTTTACACAGTAGGATACTTTCTTCCACTTCACAAAAACAAATTTTAGGATACGCAGATGTACTGCTCTACATGTTGGCTTGTTAACGCAAAAATCAGGCATGGTTACAGAGTGACAAACATACTCCACCCTCATTACAACAGAGTGCAATCACCAGCCAAACCCTCATTACAACAGAGTGCAATCACCAGCCAAACTCTGTGATTTCATAAAGTACAAAAGTTAAAGGGGGGGGGGGGAGGAAGGCAAACTGAAATTGGAGTATATTAGTCAAATTCTTAAAAATATGTTCCAAGACGAAAGAAAACTTCTCAATAAATATTTTCACTAAATGTTTTACTAAAGCATTCATGTTTATGAAAAGAGCAAAAGCTCATTCAAACATTTAGTATGTGCACATTTGGTACATGATCTCCTAACCTCTATGTGACTGACTCATACATTCCACATTCTTAAGAGGATGTTCCAGTTTCTTATGGAACTTTTTAACTTGTAATTTTGTTGGCAGAGAAAACTTGTTTGTTATGTTTGTTATATAGTGACAGGGTCAATGAGTCTAGTGACCTATTGGTCATTCTGCCCAAGAGCTCAGCAGATTGTTTGATTGAACCTCTTTAGAGCCTACTATAAAAGAGAATACAAGCTATCTATTAAGACGTAATTAATAACTCTAAATGCAAATTCCAGCAATACACTAGTCTGAATTTGCGTCACTCTTTATTGCTTATAGTTCATCAATACAAACTTTCTGGAACCTCCTGTGCAAATCCAAAATCCTTTTGAAAAAAATATTACATTCTTTCTGGCAGAGAATGCCATACTTAACTGAAGACTTACAATACTGGGATATGGTGCCATTCAAAATCTGCCATACGAAAAAGAGCTTATCTTGGATACTGAAATTCTTACATCATATTACAAACTAAACAAGATGTTCTTATCTTTTTGTTCTGTTTTGAAAATAGGCAATTTGTGATGACCCGGGGCATGGCACGAAAGCAACACAACCAGAGACAGGTCTAACTCCCCTTTATTGCTCCAACTGTGCCGCCAAACATTCCCACATTCACTACAAGTCCTGGAGCAAAGCTCTCACACACATCTTCATAAGCCAAGTTAGCCCAAACAGTAACCAAAGCAAGAAGTTCAGTGAAGCAAGCAAACTGGGCAAGCCCCACAAGACAGAATACAGCAATCACCAGGTGTTGGCATGTGAGGCTCCATAGATTCAACACTTGTTCCCGATAAATATCCCTCCCACCAGCACCTCCTTACATCTCAGTCCTCAGGTGTGCCTTGTGAAAGGGAGCGAGTACTCTCCTCCCTTGTAGTCAGCTCAATCTGCGTTGATCTCACCTTCTCTCTTCCCTCCTTGTTCTAGAATCAGGAGGGGATAGTTCTTGCTCTTCTCATGTCTCTCCTGCTCCTCCCTGTCTGCAGGCCTTGCCTGGACTGATTCTGCCCTTCCCCAGTTTCCTCCGAGGCCTTGTTCCAGCTCATCTTTCCCTGCAGATTCAGACTCCGACAGGGATATGACACAACTATTGAAATGTTACAGGAACAAGATATAGTAACTTCTAATAAATACATCTGGATATTCTTCCCACCTCCCATGGAGAATTGATAATCTAAGAATAAATATACTTTTCCAAAGAATTGAAATTCTTCAGAATGTGTCATAAATTCATTTAACATGAATGTATATTGTGCATAAAGGATCAGAATGAGAAAGCAAGCTTTTATTCCCAATGTTGAAAATAGGGGAAATGAAATCATTATTATTATGGGCCATGCAGATAGACTACATGGTCGTATTGAGAATGCCATAATTAAAAATCTGAATTAACTATAAATCTAAAAAATGTATCAATATATCAATAACTAATTAATTCAATTACAACAACATGAAGAGTAAAGCAAAGTTGTATCCCTGCTCCACTTCTTTTTTAATTTTTACATAATGAATGGTGGTTGACATGGTTATTCTGTCACTGTGTTAGGGATGTGAAGGGCCTTTAGATTCTTTGTTTAATATTGTGGAAAAGAAAAATTGAAAAATAACCAAAAACCCCAAAACCTTTAACAAAAGACTATTCATAGTTGGTATGTTAATGGTAATAATACTGAGCAAGTTAAATGCTTTAGGTATTTTAGGTATTATCTTTCATTTCTCTGGATGCAGAGACCACAGGCTTGGCCCATATACCACAGGTAGGCAGATGAGTGATTCAGCCATATTGTCCTATTAGTCTACATTCTGGCTGCCCTAAAACTATGTGAGGAAAATAATATGTCACAATTATTATAGGGGATTCAACTGGGACATTCAACAAATGGCAGAGTCCAGATCTTTGAGATCCATTATGGAAGAACCAAGATAGAATCAGCTTGGTCTAGTGATTAAGGCACCAGGCAAGAAATCAAGAGACCAAATCTCTACTCCCACCTTAAGCATGAAGGCCTAGCAGGATGATTTTGGATCAATCATTCTCTCTCTGCCCATGATGTCAAGCTCAGTCAACAAACTGATCAGTCAATTCCTGTCACAATTAATAGGTCAACACTTAAATGGATCCCAAAAAAAGTGGACCCTGCACTTGGAAGGAAAATACTAGGAAGAAAAAATATATATTTGAGCCCAGATATGCATCTAATACGCCTTGAAGACCTAGAACTAAGAATTACAAGGACAGGAGCCAGGATCTGGACTGTATCTTTAATTTCTGGCTAAAACTACTATGTAATCCAATAGGTCTTACATTCCTGGTTAACAGGGATAACAGCCAAACTACCTGGAAGATATCCACTACAGAAAAACCGACAGTCTGTGGCTGCCCTAATTAGGCAATACAAAGGATGGGATATTGCCGTTGACCAAACAAAAGTTCACTGGAAAGGATCCTTGATACAGGATCGCAACATGGTTTCAATTTCAATGGAGACCATCTTTTACCACCAAGGCAGACAATTATCACCAATCCTTAACAAACAATATTGTAGAACATTTGCTCTGGATAAATTCAACACACTCCCTTCAGCAAATATTGATGGTAAATATTTTAAAAAATCTCTTTTATGTACAACTTTGCCTCTGTGACTCCCACACCATGCAGAATATTCACATATCCTGTTGCATTGTAATGTCTATTAGAACCTCTACAATGTATTAATTCAGCAATTCCCAGGGAGACGACTACTGGTACGCCTCTTTATCTTCTAGCTGCAGATCATACCAATATTACTACTTCCAACAACACAGCGAAATTGTGCCTTGCTTCTACAAGAAGCAATGAAGTGTCCAATTAAAAAACTATGTTCCTTTGATATTTTTAAAATCTTCCCCTCTTCATTTCCTTTTCTCATAATGTTTAAATCTTTTAACTGCCATTTTTATGATGTATATAGAATTTTATGTATATATGTGTACACATGTACACACACACATTGGTCAAAAACCCACAATAGTTTTTATCGTTCAGCTTGAACTGGCTCTGATGCTAAGCTGTGATACAGTTGAAGAGTTTTTCTAGTACTCATCTAGAATACTGGATACTGGATGAGAAAGAAAAGTAAACGTTTCTTTAAAATAAACTCAAATTCAAATCCTATTGAATCTATGCACACATTGATGTAATTAGCTTACAACAATAGAGAAATGGGGTTTTTTTTTCCAAAAAGAAATCTCTGCAAGTCCTTAATGTAAGGTTGTTGTTTTTTGTCTCAGAGACTTCAAGTCAACCTAAATTTCTGGCAAACTCATGGATAGGTCCCTCTAGTTTTCTTGGCAAAACTGTTTTAAGTGGTCTGTCAATATCTTCTTCTAAGATGTTTTTAACTACTCAGTTTAGGGCTGAAGGTGATTGGCCTGAAGTGATCCTGCTGGATTTCATACTTAAGACAAGATTAGAATCCCCACTCTCAATCCAATGTCTTAACCATTACAAACACAATGCAAATAAATAAAATATGTAAGAAGACAAATGTAGAAGTTTGATCTCTGTTTCTGGTACACCCTTGCCAGCCTTAGCATCTTTGGGCCTGCCGCTCTTTTTGCGGCTGCCACTAAGAGAAGGGGGGGCGGTGGCTAGGGTTTGCGGTAGTGTCTTCCACGAGGCCATTCCGTGTGGATGGCAGGTACATGTGGGGTGCATGGGGCATGTTCCCCCCACAAGGAAATGGTTGGGAACCAGCTGCAGATGTGTTTACATATTTTCAGGGAGGGCTTATTTTTGGGGAGGGCTTATTTTAGTGCATGCATTCAAAAATCCAATTGGGCTTATTATCTGGGAAGGTCTTATTTTCAGGGAAACAGGGTAGTGACACAGTTACTAAGCAGACACATCCTGTTCCTTAAAATCAGAAGTGAAATGGTTACTAAACAAAATGGTTGCTGACATATGACTGTGAAATAGACAGTGAGTGAATGCGTGGAAAGCTGCAAAGATCATTCAGATAAGTCACTGTGCCTCAGATAGGCGGGTGTGAGTCCCCTTTTGTGAAATGGGGCCTCGGAGTTCAGGTGGGCCTTTTTGTTACATACCTGTCTCCCTGCTACATTTCATCAGCCCTGCCGGAGCTGCTGCATCTGTTAGCTGGATTGGCAGTTGATTTCCCCAGGCTTATGATCCTGGAGGATTTCAATCTGCCTTCTATTGGTGAGACATCTGAGTCAGCTCGGGAGTTCATGGCTTCCATGACGGCTATGGACCTAACTCAGTTAATTCAAGACCCCACCCATAATGGGGGACACACGCTCGACCTAATTTTTGTCTCTGGGCAGTGGATGAATGATCTAGATTTAGGGGATATTTCTATCCAACCCTTGTCATGGTCGGATCATTTCCTCATCAGGCTTGACTTCCATACTGCTACCCCTCACCACAGGGAGGCAGAACCGACTAGATGGTTCCGCCCCAGGCGCCTGATGGACCCTGAAAGGTTCCTGATGGAGTTTGGGACTTTTCCTGAATCCCTTGCTCACAACTGGACCGAAGCCCTAGTGGAAGCCTGAGATAGGGTGGCCATGGGAGCCTTGGATTGTGTTGTGCCTTTGCGGCCTCTGACCCATTGTCAATCCCGGGTACTCCCTGACTTACCGAGGAGCTCCGGGAGATGAAACACCGGAAAAGATGCCCAGAGAGTGGTTGGAGGGCCAGCCGGTCCGAATCTGATCGAACACTAATAAGAGTTCATATTAAATCCTATTTAGTGGCGATAAAAGAGGCAAAACGGCAACATTTTTCCACTCTTATCGCATCCGCAGATAACTGTTTAGGGTGACCCACTCCTTACTCAACCAAGGAACTGGGAAAGACCCCTTGCAGGATAGGGCTGAAGAATTTGTTCAGTATCTGCAGGATAAAATTGCTCAGATCCGGACAGGCTTGGACTCTGACTGGGTAGATTCGGGCGAGTCGACGGGGATGAATCTTGTGGAGACCATCTGGGATGAGTTTGACCCTGTGACCTGCAAGGGCAGGGACAGGATTATGGGGAGGCACAGTGCTGCCACTTGTGTGCTGGACTCGTGTCCCTCTTGGTGAGTCTCGGCTTCCCGGGAGGTGACACGAGGCTGGCTCCAGGCGATTACCAACGCTTCATTGAGAGAGGGGTTCTTTCCCACCGCCTTGAAGGAGGCAGTGGTGAGGCCCCTCCTTAAGAAGCCTTCCCTGGATCCAGCTTCTTTAGCCAACTATCGTCCGGTCTCCAACCTTCACTTTGTAGCAAAGGTTGTTGAGTACGGTAGCACGTCAGCTTCCCCAGTACCTGGATGAAGCTGTGTACCTGGATCCGTTTCAGTTGGTTTCAGGCCCAGATACAGCACGGAGATGGCATTGGTCACGTTGGTCGATGATCTCTGGCGGGCCCGGAACAGGGGCTGCTCCTCTGTCCTCGTCCTATTAGACCTCTCGGCGGCTTTCGATACCATCGACCATGGTATCCTACTGTGATGACTTGGGGGGTTGGGAGTGGGGGGGAACCATTTTATGGTGGTTCTCCTCCTACCTGTCGGATCGGTCGCAGTTTGTGTTGACTGGAGGGCAGGGATCAACCCCAAGGCGCGTCACTTGTGGGGTGCCCCAGGGGTCGGTTCTCTCACCCCTCCTGTTCAACATATCTATAAAACCACTGGGTGAGATCATCCGTGATTTTGGGATATGCTGATGATACCCAACTTTTCATCTCTACCCCAAACCACCCAAACGATGCCCTCGACGTGATGTCCCGATGCCTGGAGGCTGTGCGTATCTGGATGGGGAGGAACAGGCTCAAGCTCAATTCCTCCAAGACTGAGTGGCTGTGGTTTCCGTCATCCCGATTTGTGCATCTTGTTCCATCTTTGATGATAGGGGGAGAAATTTTAGCCCCCTCAGAGAGGGCCCGCAATCAGGGAGTCCTCCTGGATACACGGCTTAGTTTAGAAGAACACCTGACGGCCGTGACCAGAGGGGCATTTTACCAGGTTCGCCTGGTACGTCAGTTGCGCCCCTTCCTGGATCGGGATGCTCTGTGCACAGTCACTCATGCCCTCGTCCTTTTTCGTCTGGATTACTGTAACACTCTCTACATGGGGCTGCCCTTGAAGAGCACCCAGAGGCTTCAACTGATCCAGAATGCGGCTGCGCGGGTTATCATGGGGGTACCTAGGTACTCCCATGTTGCGCCGCTTTTAGGCGGCCTGCACTGGTTGCCGGTTGTCTTCCGGGTGTACTAATTATGATCTTTAAAGCGCTCCATGGCTTAGGCCCAGGATACCTGCGAGACCACCTATTGCCACCGGTAGCCTCCCACCGTTCAATGCGATCCCAAAGAGTTGGCCAGGTGCCGTCAGCCAGACAGTGTCGGCTAGCGACCGCCAGGGGGAGAGCCTTCTCTGTGGGAGCGCCTTTCCTCTGAAATGAGCTTCCCCTGGAGCTTCGTATAATCCCTGAACTTCGGTCCTTCTGACATGCCCTAAAAAGTTGGCTTTTCCAGCAAGCCGGCCTGACCTGAACAGAATAAAAGAAATGATTGATTATTGTTAATTTTTATCGAATTTTAAATGTTATTTTTAATCTTAATTGGGGTATTTTTTTTGGATACTCTATTTTTTTTTAACTTTTGTAATATGTGATTTTTTTTAATGTTGTACGCTACCCTGAGTCCTTGGGAGAAGGGCGGCATATAAATCCAATAAACAACAACAAACAACAAGTTCTCATACAGTGCCCTGTGCTTGACTCATTTTTTTCCTACAACATCCTCCCCACCAGAAAGTGGAAAGATTACTTATCTCTTTCTGAGTTGCTTTTCTCCTCAATGCAGCACTTCCCTGAAAAGCGCTAATATAAGTTAAGAAGTTCAGTATTATTACTTTAATTAGTTGATTATAAACCTCAGACCAGATTACCCCCTGCCTGAAACCGACCAGACATTAATCAGTTTCACAATGAAGGCTTTTGTTATAAGGTGTATGAAGGTTGATCTAAATGCAGGAATTTTATATTACTGCTATATTTACAAATGGTTACTAGCCAAGGTAATTCAAGAAGTGGCTATATAACACTGGCCTGCTATCCTACTCTCCTTTTTTCTTACACATCTTCCAACTTATTCTACATCTCTTCCCTGATCGTATATAAAAGAGAGTGAGAGTTTTTCTCGGTTTAATCCTAAAAGTAGGTGCACAATTTCACTATAAGTTACCAGTTTCATATGCAAAAGTGCTTTGTATATGGGTTTCAAGCACCTTTTTTCAAGTGACAAACTTTATTTAAACTTTATGGATTTTTAAACACTTTATTTTCCCTCATAAACATTTTCGGAATCCTAAATATTCTAGGTCTGATTTAAGCAGTATGAACAATTCCAATAAATTTATATATACATTTCATATGTATATTGTACAGTCAGAGAAGAATCTCATGCAAATGAATGTTACTTGTTGCAAGTTTATCTTTGTTGATTACTGAAAACCTAGCAAACAGATAAATATTTCCATTGTTGATGCTAACAAAGAATAAAAGAATAAGAAAATAATTCATTATGGTTAGTTACTTTAGCACTATATTTTTGGGTGCCAAAATGCAGAAAGATTACTAGTGGCCATGATAACAGAATGAGAATTTCTATTGGTATAAAAAAATAATTAACAAGGGTTTACACAGATAAATTTCCAAGTTGGTTCACATGTCAAGGTATTCAAATTACGTTATAAAACAAGAAACTACACACTACATAAAAATTGAATGCTAAAGACACTTTCTTAGAAGAAGAAGCACATTACTAAGTTTTCTTTTGCAAGTGAGAACTAAATCGAGATTAAAATCTTTGAAGATAAGCAGAATTTAAGGCGGGTTTGAAGTTATAATGGATATCCCCAGAGCTACTTAAAATCTAGTTTTGAAGTTCTTACAGCTGTCCCCCTGCAGTCACATTATCACATTTTAGGCCGGAATTTCCAGCTGTTTTCTGCATCCTGTGTCCATGTAATCATGATTTACAACAATTTCTTGCCAGATAGTTTCCAACAAGAATTGCCCATCGGGCCCTTTTTAACAACTGCAGTGTTCATTCAAGGACTGTGGTAGTCATTTAATGACTGCTGCAAAAAGTCATACAAATGGGTGTGGCAATTGTGGTGATCCACTTAATGACTGGCACAACTTATGACCATAATTCCATCATAAATTAGAGTCATAAATCAAGCACTATGATGTTTCTGCCCACTGTTTTTTTCTGAGCAATGTGATTAGGATACAATCATTTTTCCAACCCCCATATTCCTTTTTAACTGCAATTGCCAAAAGTTAGTGATGTGGTTCCAAAATAAATCTTGAATGTTTGAAAAGAAAAATGAAATAACTCAATATTAAGAATGTATGTGTTATAAAAAAAAAGAAAAGTTAAGATATTCCCATATTTTTAATTAACCCCCCCCAAAAAAATTTTTTTTGTTGCACTTAACAACAGAAGTTAATCCAGCTAATCAGCAAACAGAAAATAATAAAAAATGAGTAACATTGTTTAAATTATTTTATGTAATCATATTGGCCTTGATCAGACATAACCCAGGAGAAAAAACTTTAGCAGACATAGGATTTATGCCTCATTTGAAAAACTACCAACTAAGATCTAGGAAACTTCTGGTGATGTTACAGATAAACTACCGTATATACTCGAGTATAGGCCGACCCGAATATAAGCCGAGGCACCTAATTTTACCACAAAAAAACTGGAAAAGTTATTGACTCGAGTATAAGCCTAGGGTGGGAAATGCAGCAGCTACCGGTAAATTTTAAAAATAAAAATAGATACCAATAATGTTTTTGAATATTTATTTCAAAGAAAAACAGTAAACTAGCGGTGTATTCAATGAAATACTTCACTCACCTCATGATGCTGATGTCCCGCTGTGATGATGATGTCCCGTGCAGCCGCAGGAGCGATGTCCCGCCTCCTATGACACACGGCACAGTGATTCCTATCATTGGATCACTGTACCAGAGGAGGTGGGACATCGCTATGTGGCTGCTTGCCATAACAAGGAGGAGGTGGGACATCGTTGCAGAGCGGCAGGAGGGGGAGGAAGGGGAATCGTAAGACAGCCCTGCATTACATTAGAAGGTGAGGAGGGGGGATGGTGCGGTGCGCGCTGCGCGGCAAACTGACACAGAGGGAGGGGAAACTCACAGGGGCACTGGGCCATTCACGAGTGTCACCCAGCGGCATGGCCCCGCCCCTTTTTCTCCTCCATTTCGGGCAAATTTTTCACTGACTCGAGTATAAGCCGAGGCGGCTTTTTTCAGCCCAAAAAGTGGGCTGAAAAACTAGGCTTATACTCGAGTATATACAGTAGTTTGCAAGTAACCAGAGCACAAACAACAGTTAATAATCTGAATTATGCTGTCATGGTTAAGATTAACAGAACAGACTCAAAGGTAATTAATCTGAAATAGAAGCAGAAGTTCTGAATCTTCTTGCTCTATCATAAGATGAGAAAAGAGAGAAAAATATAGAATGATGATAAAATCTAAGTCATTCAGTTTTATTTTCATAATGCTAATTATTTTAGAATGTTAACCTTCTTTATTGGATTGGATTGTTTCATCTTTCATGAAAAGGGGAAACTAAAATATAAGATGTTCCACTTTTAATTAAGTATGCAGACTGAAAGAATGAGAACTAGAACAGAGCTGAAATCTTATGCACATTCTCTTGATAGGTTGGATTGGGCAATATTATTCATAAAATATGCATTTTCATTCATCTTGCTCTTTCTTCATATATTGGATAGATATAAAGAAAATGAAAACCTATACAACAAAATGATCATTAGAAACTCTCAAGCACAGCCCTTGTGATTACATAGATACATCCATACAGTCTTCTTGATAGCTAGTGATTTTACCAGATTCAACACTGATTATTGGTGGGCCGGGGGGGGGGGAGGGTGTTCAATTTCAATCTCGATCAGTCAGGTAGTGCCTCCTCATATGACATTTAACAAGCAGTTACAGTTTATACATTACTGTTTCATAAGTGCAGTAATCTAGTAATCTAATAGTCTCATATCTTGGGCAGGAAGTTGGATTAGAAGACTTCCAAGGTTCCTTCTAGCCCTGTGATTCTAGTTCTACTAATTCGTTGTTAAAAAGCAAGTTGTAGAGAACAGCAAATGTAATAGCACTTGTAAGATGTTTTCTCTATTTAATAAGAAACTAAGACTTTCCCATCATCATTCTTTACTTGCATAAAGGCTAAAATCAATCGGAGACAAATACAGAAGTAATAAAAATCTGGCAGCAGTTGAAAAAATAAAACAGGATTTGACATATCTATGAAAGTCTACACATCAAGATTAAAATTGTCCACTAAAATATAAACATTTTACATGCATGCATGAATAGCAAAGATAGCCTGTAGAATATAATTTCTCCCCATCTCAACCATATTGCTCAGCTTCTATTACTACGGTAGATATAGAAGCATAAATAGAATGATGTTGGTACACGAAGCCAAAGAATTTAAAGACAAGAGTGACATCTAGTGGAATTTAAAGTGGGGGGGGGGATCAAAGAACAGACAGAATTGTACTAAATATTTTTCTGATTTTACTTTTAGGTTTAAAGCAATACTTCCAGAGATAGAACATACACATTATTTTCCCTGTCTCCTCTCTTTTAATTGAAAAATGTGCATTTTACTTCTCTTCTATTTTTTGGCATAGGTTTCTAATATATTGAAATTTTTATTTTGTTTATATTTTAACTTTTTTCTAGTTTAGTTACTGGAGCAATTCTCGCCAATCAGAAATTATATAATCAACAGATGACATAGAAGTTTAGCTAGCTTAAACAATCAAAATCTTAGACAGCAATCAAAACCTTTTCATAGATTCAAGATTGGTATACCACTAGTTTGTGCCAATTATGAAGACATCACCAAAGTCCAGTCCTCAAGTGCACAAGTGAAAATATTAGGCATCTATAAATGGCATCCTGACCCATTTGAAACTGCAGCCCGTTCTGATACTGGGAGATTCTACAAAACAATTTGTGACATAATATGGCTATCAGTTGCTTAAAGATAAACAGAAAATTTGCTTGGTTTAAACACAAAATCCTTTTATCTGCCTACCTATCTATCTAATTAGATTCAACGAGTATCCCTTCCTTTATTGCAGCTACAAAGCTTTTCCTTATATCTCCTAAAATAGCTATGAGAATCAAGCAGCTGTCTGAAGCAGGATTTGCAGGATCTGCTTTCCAAAAATCAGCCAGTCAAAGAGTTCAATTACCTGGACTGTATCCTGTCTGTCGTCTGTCTGTCTGTCTGTCTGTCTGTCTGTCTGTCTGTCTGTCTGTCTATCTATCTATCTATCTATCTATCTATCTATCTATCTATCTATCATCTATCTATCTATCTTTTACTTTCCAACTTTTGATCTGTGAAAATTCACTACCTGTGAATGTATAAGCAGAGATAAGCTGTATTTTGGAAGGATGTACTGTATCTGTAAAATGTTTTTTAAGGAGTAAAGCATACGAACCCGAATTTCCTGAAGATTGTGAAAATTGTTCCCTACTCTCACAGAGATTTTGCTTGGAGTGTAACTTTCATCAGATTTATAATCTGCATAAATGCATAAAGTCTTCACAGTAGTTTTTCTTCTGGAATTAAACAATTACAAAATCAAGATTAGATGATAAAAATGTATCATGGTTAAGTAAGGTTTAGTAAAACAGTACCATTCTTTGGAAACATTGCAAGGTTCAAACAGTAGGTTAAAAAAAAGAATACTGGAAAGAATTCAAGTTTTTCCTATCTGAAATATATACATTACTGTTTCTAAGTATCCTTGGATTCATTAATTATCCCAAGATTCGAATTCTAAGCAATTTTATTTATTTATCTTAGTATTCAAAATTTGTAACCAAATATTTGTAATTTGAAATTTTTAAAAATATAGTTTAGGTTAATTCATATTTTTCAATTTTTATTTCATTCTAAAGTAATGTGTAAACAATAAGCGAGGCTTTTTTTGCATATAAAAAGTGAATGGAATAAAAATACAATATTAAGTTACAACAGTGAAAGAATAATTTGTCCTGAAATACCTGAGATTTTGTGGCCATGAAATACATATCTAAATTATAATTTTTAAAGCTAGAGTTAAAGCAAAAGTATAATTATATTTATTTTCAAAAATTAGTATTTTTTTACAGGCAATGATTAACAAAACAAGGCACGTTTTCTGTTTTTATTTATCAAGAAAGAAGGATGAATATGTACAGTATTTCCCCACATCTTCAACTATAACACTGACCCACTTACCCATGAAAAGGTGAGGTTATGGAATATCTTAATTTTAAAATATTTAAATCTATTTTGCGGGCAATTAAACTATGTTTCTCATAATATTATTTTGAATCAATTCAGTTTTCAGTAGGCTTCTTTTACACTTTCACATAATTTTTAAAAAGGTTGTATTTTAGCTAAACAGTACTGTATATTTAACTACCGTACCGTGAAATTTCACTTAACTGAATGACTTAGTGAAGAGGCGTCCCTTATTGATAAAAGTCCAATAAACCGAAGACAATGTTATCCTAGTGATGTAATTGAAGGAAATTATATCAATTCTGTGGTACAGGTAGTCCTTGACTTACAACCATTTGTTTAGTGACCTTTCAAAGTTACAACCGCACTGAAAAAAATGACTTATGACCAGTTCTCACCTTTTCAACCCCATGGTCATGTGATCAAAATTAAGGCACTTGGCAACTGGCATGAATTTATGACGATTACACTGTCCTGAGGTCATGTGATCACAATTTGACACCTACCCAGCCAGCAAAGTCTGATAAGCAAAGTCAATGGGGGAAGCCAGACTCACTTAGCGACCACACAATTTACTTAATAACTTAAGTGAGTCATATAAAAACTATGGCAAAAAAAAAAGATCTTAAATGGGGCGCAACTCACTTAACATCTACCTTGTTTAGCAAGAGACACATTGGGCTCGATTGTGGTTGTACATCCAGGACTACCTATAGTGATAGGGAGATACTTCTCTGAATGCATCCCAACATTTCCAGTGAGTGCAGGAACATCAGTGCTGTCATTGAAAGTAGAAATCTGGTAGAAAATAACTCTGAAATGATGACTGACTGGGCCTTGGGTTATCATGTGTAGGTGTGTATGTAAATTGTATAAGAGATTTTTTTAAAAAAAATGGTAAATGCATAATAATGAAAAATACTCGTGCATAAATATTCACTACCTGAATTGGATGTTGACCAAATGAGGCTGTGATCCATCAGATTGCCAGTATGTTTCTAGGTTATCATCTCGTAACTGATCCACCCCAAAGCCTATTTTGAATATACAGAAGCAATAGTAGCATATAAGTAGATAGATCCGTGTTTTAGTATTTTCTATGTTTCCAAAAGCGCTATGCTATTAAAACTCTTATGTCTCTGATCTTAAACTGGGTGGAATGGTGCATCATACAGTGAAATTTATAACCAAGGCACCTCGAATGGGCTAACTAAAGAATGTGTCCAAAATCTGGGGCGCATACCCCACATGGAACTGAAATTTGGCAAATTTTATAAAACATTTTATGATGTAAACATTTATAAAACATTTCCTATTGTCAATTCTTGATTTCTGACTATCTTATACAGTTCAATATGGGCTACTTTCAAGGCAGATACACCTTTGAATACCTCCCTGAATCTTTAAGATTTTTTTTCCACTACATTAGAAGCTCTATCACTGTTCAAGGCATTGAGAAATCTGGTAAGGAAATGTCTCTGAAATGATGATCCAAGGACCATGGGTTGTTCAATGGTAATCTAAAAAGCTCTTGCTAGTGAAAAGGAGTAGCGCACATTCTATATTCCTGAACTATTTTCTTGGACACCAAATACCTAAAACACTTAAGTTTGATTGTCACATCTAATTTATATTAAAACCAAAACTTACTTTTTACTTTTAAAGGGAGTTTCTGGCCTGTTTATAAACAAGATGCTTCTGCAGTTTACCTGGTTTACAAGATGAAAGAGACCAAACAGCCTGTGAACCTATTTCTCGAACAGTTCCTGTCCTTTCCAGCTGTTTTGGATCTGCACCAGGGGGAGTCTTGTTAGCAGTGGTCATTTTTCACTAGGGAAAAAAAATAAAAGTATATTTGAATTATTCCACATTCATGACAATAGGAACAGAAAGGAAAATGTTGAAAAGGTTTGCCGCAAATGTAGCAATCTTTGGTTGAAATATTTTAGGTGATCTTCCTCCTCCCTCATTTTTTCCAGCTTTTCTCATTTTATGGACCTAATGGCTTATAATTACTTTAGACTAAGAATAGAAACATATTTTTTGGTTAATAAAAACAAGAACGGGAGTATGTTTAGGAATTTTAAATTTAAAAGAAAATATAAGGGTGGAAAATAGGATTGAGGTTAATCATGCTTAGAATAAATTATTGAGCAAAGGTCTACCAATCCATTAAACAGAACTGGAAGTGGCTGTACTATTTATTGGCTTATCTATAGTCTTTTGTAGTCCCAAATTATTACTTTGGGGATTTTACTGGAGATTAAATATCTCACAGAGTAACAAAAGACTCAAATCACCCAAATTCTATCCTTTATCCAAACTCCCCAAATTTACTTTTTTCATTAGTTGAGAAACATTGATGTAAAGGAACATAAATTAGGACCTAGAACAGGAGATGTGTGACTTTTTATTTTCCCCAGGTAAAACTCAGCAATGGGACTGTCTCTTAGATCATAGCCATAACAAGGCTAAAATGAATAGTAATCAGCATAGTTCCATTCAGAAGTCCTTGACAAAACTGAAATATCAAAAATGCCTATTTTTCTTATATAATTGATGATTCAACCAATTTATTTTATACTTGAAAATAATCAATGATGAATTTGAGTATAACTAAAAGTTATAGAATAAATGAGTCATCCATACATTAAACGTCACAAGACAATTTTTGCTGAAATCATATCACATTATCTTTTTTGCTGATATTCATCTTTAACTTAAAAATAAAAGAATAAAATTATTCTTCAGAGTTAGCTGTAAGTAATAAAAATTAACAGGAATGATTTATAAGATAATTACACAATGGGGAAATTCAGAAAGACCTTTAAAGTATATTAATTACAGCTACTGGAGTGATTTCAAATGTATTAATAGCAAGAATAGTTTCCAGTGCGTTAGATCTTTCCAAACTGTTTTTATATTATTTAAAATGTCAAGAATCTGTGGTTTGTGGCCACGTGTTAATTTTATTTTGGAAAGCCATTTTCCACTTTAATAATATGGTCCTTTATTATTAAGAAACTTCCCATGACATTAAAGAGTTTCCTAGACACAGAATTAGAAAACAAATGTTTAGGAAGTCATAATCAGTTCATCACTTAGCTGTATTATAGAAATAATGAAGGTATTTGTAATTAGATTTCTGTATATGTAGATCATGGTTTACAAGTTTGTTACATTCTGATTCATTTATACCTGCCGAAAATAATCTTTTTATAAGTGAAATAACTTACAGAATACTGGCTTTGGAAACTTTCTCAATAGTTTAGATGTAATACTGAGGCTAAAGAAGGAAAACGGGAGAATATCATGTTCCATGTTATCAAGGGTTACTATAAGGACAAATTCAAGGAACAGTTACTGAATAACTCCACCATACAGCAACTAGTACAAGTCATAATGATCATAAGTGTTTCTGTCTTAATCCTAGGATTGTATATAGACCAGAATAGATCTAGACAGTGTTTTGCAGGGGGAAATTACCCAGAAATGACAAGTTAGACCAGTCAATATGCATCATTTGCAAGGCTTATGCAGCTACTTCAGAACCTATTCCCAGTCGTTTCCGTATGCACTGAAATTTTATTCCCCCCCCCAATAAAACAAATGGTTATGCAAATAACACAACAGATTTAAAAGTTAGAAAATAGAGGCTTCTATACCTTCCCAAGTGCTGCAAAGTACTTATTTGCACACTTTTAAGTATCAGATTCAAAGAGCAAAGTACAAAGAGCAATTGGAGCACCATGCTTTCTCTCAGGTCCAGAACTTGAACTTGTCCAGGGTTGGCAAAGATCTACAGAATATCCAAATTCTAATTAATGTATCTTAATGAACTTCTGTAACTGAAATGTAGATATCACAATTTGACAAGGCATTTCATAGGTTGTCTCCAGCACAAGCTGTCAATGCCATATCTAATTCATTGCAAATATGATTTTGTTTACAAAATGTAGGAAAATTGGGTCCAACAGACTTCAACACTTTAATATTACCATGTTTCCCCGAAATAAGAAATTCGCCTTATTTTTGGGGAGGTCTTGTTTTTGAGGTATAGGAGGCTCCTTAACCTCGGCCCATGGCCTGTAAATCAGCTGATCCAGAGAGGGGCGGAACTTCTGTCTCTGGCAAACTCTTGCCAACCCTAGTGTCGCTGGGCCTGCTGCTCTTTTTGCGGCCACCACTAAGAGAAGGAGGATGATAGCAAGGGTTTGCAGGAGCAGCTTCTGTGAGGCCATTCCGCATGGATGGCAGGTGTATGTGGTATGCATGGGACATGTTCCCCCCTTCGCCTCCCTCTCCCCAGGAAATGGCAGTGACTGGCTGCACATGCATTTAAATATTTTAGGGGAGGGCTTATTTTGGGGGAGGGCTTATTTTAGTGCATGCACACAAAAGCCCAATTGGGCTTATTATCTGTGGAGGTATTATTTTTGGAGGAAACGGTAGTTCTACTGAAATGCTGAAAAATTCTTTTATTATTACAAATAACTCCACTAAGCAACCTCATGTAAAGGAAATGGAGGGAAATTGCTATTTTACAGCCAAAGAATATGGCTAAAATAAAGTTTGCAATTAGTTATATTCTTAGATATCTGTACTTTAATTAGTCAAATTAATAATCTCATTGCAGTTATTTAAAATCACATCTAGAGTGAATGTGTTTTCATAATTTCATTGAGGATACTTTGGAATATCTAATATCTAAATTATTTCTCCTAGTCAAATTAGATTTGACAAAAGAAAATTTGGCTTCCCTATTTCAAGCACACTTGAGGTGTTGTATAGGATAAGAGGCAAAATAATATCTTGAAGCATAACCATTGTTCAAACAATTTTCCTGATAAGATAATGGTAGAATTTGATCACTAAGAATGATCTGTCCCCATGGCTTAAAACAGATTACATTTATACCTTAAATTAAAATATGATCTGTTTATGACTGGAGCTATTGCAAATCATAGGACAGAAACAGTTTTTAAAAATGCCTGTTTTCAAATAAGTTCAGATACAATCTTCTTTTATTTCTTATTCTGATTTCTTACCTTCTATTTCTTACTCTGTTTCCTTACTTGTATGGCCCACTCAAACTTTCTGTTCCCTCTGTATAATTTCTAGAAACCCATATTATATATACTATATATATCACTAAAGAAGCTACTTGAATAAACAGCAAATCGTTTCAAGACCAAAGAAAAAAGAAAAAGAAAAGTTCATTTGTCATGATTCAACTTCCAGACAACTGTAGCTGGATGACAGAGAATCTTCATAGATACATTATATATAAAACACCTTATTATTAACCTACACAAATCCATATGAATATCCCTCTTGTTTTTTCAAGAGGCAACTGGACTTTCTGGTTTTTCTTTTAAGATATTTCGCTTCTCATCCAAGAAGCTTCTTTAGCTGACTGGATGAGATAGGGAATGGAAGGGTTTACACTCCTTGCAGACAGCTGGTCACTTGCATTCTTTTAGCGTTGCCTCTTGAAAAAGTACCTTTAGGACTACATGGATGACTGAGGATCTCCATAGACATCCATATGAATACTACGATAGTACATACCAGGTAGAGAAAAGCACAGGTATAGCAAAGCTACAACTGAGGCTTTTACCTTCCTTCTAATGTTGCTTGACACTTCAGTCAAAGCATCAAGGATGATCCGCTTAGGTGAGGAATATCATACGTTCTACAACAGCTTTCTCCAACATGGAAATTTACGTTTTTGTCTACATTCTAAGCTTTTTAATACTGTCTTTTAAAAATAATAATAATAATACCGAGGGCCATTCCAATTTTTCAGTTTTAAGAGATCCCTTGAAATCTTAATCAGTAATTATATACGGTGTGAATCAAACGAACGCCTGTTAACAGCAAGCCAAAAGGAAGACGGTTACTAAACGTTCTCTAACGTCCAATAGTAGCACGCAGTAAAAGACTGACTTACTCGTCCCGCTACGGTAACAGCGCTACCCACTTTTTGGCCACGCCCTTCCACTCTCCGTTAACTGGTCGCCCGACTCCTTCTCCTCCCCGCCATCATTGAGTTTCCAGACAGCTCGTCGCCAAGTGATGATGTCAGGCAGAGAGAGAGAGAGAGAGAGAGAGAGAGAGAGAGCCACCTCTCGCTTGCACTTCCGGCGTTTCGTCTTGTCTATGGCGCCGTACGTATCTCATCATAGACTTCAATCACTATAGTGTGAAGCGCCGGCTCCTCCTTTAAGGGTGGCGGCCATTTTGGCCGGGTGGCAGTCGGACCACATTGTCTCCGCGTCCACCTGTGAGCCACGGAGGCTTGGGGAGGTTTTTTTCACTCTCGTTCTTCCCGCCTCTTAATTTTTTCGGGTAAGTGGAACTCGTGGTAGTTGGGCCCGGTCTGCTCCTTCTCCAATCAGGTGGAGTCGGTTTGGTGGCTGTAGATAAGGCTGGCTGGGCCGTGACTGTCCAGCTGCCTTGAGGCTTTTTTCCCGTCGCGGTGAAAGAGAGGAAGCCTCGCGGGTGAGAAGGCCGAACAATCCCTAATTTGTACCGATGCGGTTTCATTGATGCCCCTTCTTCACCTCCAGGGGAGGTTTATTTCTTAGCCCTTAACATTTATATTTCGCTTTCTGAGTTGTTCGATGCAACGGGGACTTGGATCGCCCATACAGTCCTTAATCGTCACCACCGTTGGGCCAGGAAAAAATGACGGCCCCGAAGTCTCTCAGTAAACAACAACTGAGTAAGACTTTGATGCTTCCCGATAACAGTCCGACACTTTTTAACTGCAGTGGTATATCCCAATTGAGCCCCTTAACTCTTCTCTCCTGGTAAATTTGGGACTTCTAAGTATACAGTGTAAGAAAGCATTAATTTTCGACGAAGCTCTTTTCCAAGAACCGGCTTTATTCAAGATACTTTTATTAAGGCTTTTCCCCTCCAGCGGTGGCATCCCTGGTTAGAAAATGTCCTTTTTCCACTTAGCTGTTGACTCTTCTCCCTATGAAACCCTTTTGATTTGGCCATTAAGATGGCTATTTTTACCTCTGCTTTTAGATATTTGTTTAAGCTTTGAATGTCTCCTGTACTGGAACCCATGTTTGTATGGTTATAAAACAAGATGATCATGGCAAAGTGATGATGAACTCACGTTTGTTCACCAGATAATTTGTACATTCATATTAGAAATGTGATAAAACAGACAGCATAGTTGTCAGGGTTATTAGGTAGCAGAGATAATTGCTGGTAGTATAATCCCTGGATATTTAAATATTTTTTTCTTTGATCAGAAATGTTTATTAACTGAATCAACATTACAAAACTGCTTTATGAGTCTTGTATTATGCTAATTATCTACAACAAATGGATGTAAACTGTTGTATGTGAATGCTTCCCATGTGTTCAGTAGTTTAATAATTATGGATTGAAAGAATGAACAGATAATTTTGGCTGTCTGGAAATCATGTCAATTGCGGTTCAGCAACATTCTGAATTTTTACTGAAAAACTTTGGAGTTTGGGTGTATGTAATGCAAGATAGCACCTGACAGATTTGGGGTTTGGGTTGTTGTTTTTTAGATTGTGCCATAGCTGCAAATAGTGGTCACATGAACCCAAGAAAAGTTTATGTACCTTTATGCAAGATATTCTGTAAGCGCTCTGCAACTGTTTTCCTTTCAAACACGAAGCACTGCTCAATACTTTGCCTAATATCAGTGTTAGTGTTACAGTTCATTGATTATCCACAAAAAGTCAGTAAAAAACCTGACTTAAAAATATCAGGAAAATTATTGTATTATATTAAAGTTCTATGTATGTTGTGTGGTGAAAAATGTAAAGTTCAACTAGGCTATTAGAACCACATACACAGTCTGCAGTTTGGTATACTTGATCAAATAGTACTGATTTGTTTTGGATTTAGACTTTGATATCCGATATATTTAAGTGCTGTTTGACCAACATATTTTTGCAGAAATTCATGTATGTATGTATATACATTATATATGTATGTATGTATGTATGTATATGTGTCTGTCTGTCTGTCTTTGGCCAGTGGAGGAGGGAGCTGATTGGGTGGGAGCTTGGCTGTGTTCTAATTGGGTGGAGGTGTGTTCTGATTGGGTGGGGGGTTTGTGCTTGGCCAAGCTTCCACCCAATCAGCTCACACCCCCACTGGCAGTTAAAAGGAAGAAACAGCTGCGATCTCACATTGCTCCTGGAAGCATGAAGCTGAGCAAACCAGTCTGAAGATGACGAATGAGACTTCGTCGAAACGTCACCAAGACACTTCCAAATTTACGCGGGAGAAAACCTGAATAATCAAAGACCTACATACAAACACCCGCGAAAACCTCAGGAAAATATATATATTAAGCAAACAAGTAAATAAAATTTTGAATTTTATGTAATTCCAGTAGAAAATAATATATGCAGCTCAGGATTGAGTTGTGCAGTCCCTGTTGCTCTCTGAGCTTCGTTCCCTTGAAAACATTTCATTACCCAACAAGATAACATAAGTCCAACTAGGTTGCCAAGAGAATAACCTAGAGTGCACTGATGATGTTATCTAGTTGGATAATGAAACATCTACAAGCAAATTCAGAGAACAGCAAAGCTCCAGAATTTTGTTTTATAAAATCTTTTATTTTATTTTTTTAATTAAGTTCTGTATTTGGAATATGGTCATGAAATGATGACTGTCTTTTTTTGCCCTTTTAGTGTGTATATTGTGTTCACTTTTTCAATAAAAGCTAATACAACTACAGATCTCATTCCAAATCTTGTCACATGTCTTATCATATAGGAGTATATGAGAAAGAAATGTGGATGAGAGGTACTTTTCAGCTTTAAGCAGTCAGGACATCTTCTGTTAACAATCCCACCATCCCTTGAAGGGTGGAGTCTGCAACTGAATGGAGCTGAGTGTTTACTAGCTGAGTGCCCTTCCTGTCACCAATGAGGAGGTTTTTTTTATTCAGCAGATATAGCCTCATTGTGCCCAGAGACACAAATATCTGCATCTACCTAGGCTTGAACTCACAGCCTCCTGATTGTGAGGCAAGAGCTGCACTTCTAGGCCACCGCACCACTCTTTAAGCAGTCAGGACGGGAAGACACAATGTGCGATCTCGGAACTCTGAGATCGCAGTCAATACTTTTGCCACTGGACTGTCCTTTTGGACCTAAACTGTCCCGAAGAGATGGTGACAGGGAAGAGTACGTCTTGCTGATCTCAGGGACACCGCAAAGTCCCTGATTAATCCAAGAGAATCTCTTCTTGCCGGCGACAGAAGCGCAGCCAAAAGCTGCTGAAGTTGGGACAGCTCTGGAATGGGAGGAATGCGGAAAGAGAAAGTGTGTCCAACTGGTGAGGAAATCTTATTGTTATAAAAGAGACTGCCCCCCCAAAAAAATTAAAGCTAAATTAAATTTGAAAACAGAAGAAAATAAGCGACAAAATTAAGCTACATTGGACAGTGTGTTATCTTTTTTTTAATTTTCTTTTATGAATGGAATTTTTGCAAATATTTCCTATATTTTAAAGTGAACGGATAAGTTTTTCTTCTACTATTTTTACCTATGGATTAAAATCTTTTTCTTTATTTTTATAATACTAGTTTGGATGGTTGTTTTTTCTATTTTGTTTCACTTAAGAATTTTGTTTCTTTTAAGCCTGGAATATAAAGAAGATATAAAAGGAATACAAAGAGGATTGTAATATCAGAGGGAAAGGAAGTAACACTGCCACTTGGAGGCTTGAGTCCTGGAAACATTGCCCTTTTTTTGCTTTGATCATTTTGACTTTGCACTTCAAGGTTCTTCAGCTTGTTTATAGAGAGTGATAAGGAGAAGAGTATGGGTTGTTTATACAGGTGCTCTTTGGGAGCTTCATTGGCAGCTGGAGAGAAGTGAAAACAAAGCCGTGTTTTGAAAGATTATAAATTAACTTGCGTCAAATCTAATAAAAAGTTTTGAATGCTAGCGTGGCAGTGTTTACCAGTTGGAAGAATGGCACAACATCAAAAAGAAACCTTAACATTGCAAAAGATTATGTTTGAAATTCAAAAATTATTAGAAGTAACAGAAAATTGAGAAGACATTGGAAAACATAGATTGTAAAACAGTAAAATATGATGGAAAAATTGAAGATGTTTATCAAATGGAAAAAGTGGAGGTTAGAGTCCTAAAAACTGAAGGGAAAAATGAACAAAGAGACAAGTTAATTGTTGATACCAACAGTGAACTGAGCGTGGTTAGAAATGGAAAGAATGGAATATGGAAAGGGGAGATAGATGGCCAGAAGCTCTACCCCAGATTTCAAGGTATAGTAGAAGAAGAAAGAGAAGAATTGATGGATCTAAGGAGAGAAATTTTGTCAGAAGCACTATTGATAACCAAAGATAAGCTGATTAAAGAAGCAGATGGAGAGTTTCAAGATTATATAAGATATACAACAAGCAACAAGTTGCGAAGAGAAGTCCATACAAATCTTATTAAGGAAACAACCAGAAGACTAATCCCACAAATGGCAAAAGACATAAGACTGCACTATTACTGGAAAGACACAGATTGATATATGAAAGCTTATAATAAAAAATTAGTCCAATTTAGTTAAATTTAGAGCATTATGTAAAAAAAAATGAAGTGATAATGGATATAGTTAGATAAATAATTGATAATGATAACAATGTATACATATGTATTGGTTTGATAAGAGGAAATTTGATATAAATTGCAAATAGTGATTAAGAAAGGAGATCTAGAAACTTTGTTATTAAATATAATCAATTTTTTTATTCAGAATATGTCATAAAGATGTAATGTTACCGGATAATAATGGAAACAGTTAACTGAATGCCATTATGTGGTTTTTCTTTAAATTTTGGAATATTTTATATAAAAGGGGGTAAAAACAATTATAGTCAAATGAAGGTTGATGTATGACAATAGTAATGTATATATAAATATGTTTGATTTAAAATATATAACTTGATATGAATTGTAGGTGATGACTGTGGAAGGGATGCACGAACGTTTTTTGTAACCAATTGACACACTTTCTACAATTTGTAATGGAAGATGGTTTTTTTGTGTTTTGTTTGTGTTTATTCAAAAATTTTAAAAAAAATATTTAAAAAAAGCAGTCAGGACATAAGCTATTGAAAATCATAGCTTAAAAACTGAACCTTTTTTTTAAAAAAAAAACCCTGATATCATAGTCCATATATTGCTTATATTGCTGATAAGGAATCAGATTTGTATTCTGAAGAGTTTGGTATTAAATAATTTAAGAGGCACTGAAAGATTAAGGCTGGTTTTGGCTTTTCCCACAAAAATCAATGCAAGAGTGAGATGAAACACCTCTCCACCAAGCATGCTTGTTCTTTTACTTTACTATATCATTGATATTTGTTGTTCTTCAGTGTCTCCTGGATATTTATTATTTCTGTTTTTTTTTTAAATTATAGAATCATCATTTTGGAATCCTTAGTTTGTGTATGTGCATCATCTGTAAATCCTTACTATGGCTGATAAACTAACAAGAATTGCTATTGTGAACCATGATAAATGTAAGCCAAAGAAATGTCGCCAGGAATGCAAGAAGAGTTGCCCTGTGGTTCGAATGGGTAAGAAATGCAAGGTCATTTATATAAAACTTTTTTAATTAAAAAAGGAAAAAACATTTAGTCATATTTTTCAACTATAAAGTCATATTTTAAAATATCTGATGTGTTTTGTAATATGTTTACTGATTTTTATTTTAAAGTTAAGAGATACATGCCTAAGATACTTAAATTCAGGATTATTTAAGACCATTTACAAAATTTTATTGTGGTCAGAGATAATACTGCTATGAGTAATTCTTGTTCTTTCTAAAAAAAATTTATTCAGGAAAATTGTGCATAGAAGTAACATCACAATGCAAAATAGCATGGATTTCTGAAACATTATGCATTGGTTGCGGTATTTGTATTAAGGTATGGATCATTAATAATTGAAAAATACCTCTCTTTCAAATAGGACAGTTCCAAGTATGGATGTTTTTCTTTATTTTTTTCTGTTGGGTAAGATGTCTTATTTTTTGTGCTGCTTCTTTGCTCCTCCCAGAAGTTCAAAAGGCTGGTGAAAGGCTTTCATTCTGCATAAATGTAAACCACAGTTTGATGTTCCACAGTGCTCTTTTACCTTTGTGGATAGGTAACAGGTGATTTAACAATTAGGAAAATTGATTGATTTATCCTTGATAAGTAGCTGTGATTTAGGATTAATGGATACTTTTAATAAGCAGAAGATCTTCATTCTGAAATGAAAGCAGCTGTCTTTTTCTCACTCTGTGCTTGGTGGTCCACTTTAAACTTCTTGTGGAATATTATAATAATGATAATACAAAATTAAATAACCAGAAAATAACAGCTAGCCAGCCATTTTCACTATTAACTGGGAGATCATGCAAAGAGAAGTGGTTTAGCAAACATCAATGGCTGTGGTTTACTATGTCATACTCAATTTATTTATTAAGTATAGGTAGTCCTCAACATAATTGAGCCCAAAATTAAAGTTGCAAGTTGTTGCAGTTGTAAGCAGGTCACCACATGACTGGACATGATTTATGACCTTTTTGTAGTGGTTAAGCAAATTCCATAGTTGTTAAGTGAACTGATTTTACCCAATAGGCTTTTTTTTTTGCTGGAAACCAGCCAAATCTCAAAATATAATCAATTGGTGCAGCTGTCAAATGGAATCAAAAGTAGCTTTTGAGAAGACATTATAACTTTGAATGGTTGCTAAGCAACTTGTTATAAATTAAGAATAATCTGTAAGCATTTTTAATGTCAACATTAAGCCACGCATCATGTAAATGTAGCACATGTTCATACAACAATGATTTATCGAATCAACCGCTATTCACTGGCTTTATATATTGTATTGAGCCAATAAAACATGATTTACAAAATAATAAGTACCTCAGTGAAAAATAATATAATAAGCCAAACTCCAATAAAGCTTGGCACTATGTGTTGATCAGTTTGGCTAAAAAGTAGAATTGCTATTTAATATAGACTCCTGCTTTTTGAAGAAGATGCATTCTAATTTTGGGGTTTTTTTTGTAAAATTTGAGCTTTTAATTCCTGCTTCTTTGCTCTCCCCAATTATGGTTGCTTCAATGTCCAAATCATGACAATTATTTTATAGATTAAATTCTGTATATTTTTGGTATTCTGCTTTGAAAATGAAAAATAAACTTTCCATTCTACTTCTACGAGCAACTTCAAAATAAATTTCATTTAATTTCTCCTAGTGGCCTATTATAGTCTTAAATAAAATTTATTTATTCAATTTCAATTTATTTATTTCTATTTCTATCTCAGTCTATTATACAGTATAAAATTATATCATCTTCATTATTAATTGTTTAAAAAGAGAACTGCAGGCAAAATGATTTTTTCTATTAATTGTAATGTTTTAAATGTATAAACTTATTTTATTTTACAGAAATGTCCTTTTGCAGCCTTGTCAATTGTTAACTTGCCTAGCAACCTGGAGAAAGAAACAACTCACAGATATTGTGCCAATGCCTTCAAACTTCACAGGTATCTCTCTACTACATTTCTTAAAAAATAATTATGACTATGAAGTAATCACAATTGCGTATTTTATTTGCGTCATTTTGTAAAACTTTGCTTTATAGCTTAAGTACAACTTTAGGATAATTTATCAATATACTTACCCTGTTTCCCCGAAAATACAACATGTCATGATAATAAGGCCATGCCATATTTTTTAGGTGGGCAAAAATGTAAGCCCTCCCCTGAAAATAAGCCCCCTGGACAACCCCCCCTCCAGCCAGGCAGAGCGCCACTCACTGACCTAGCAGTATCCCAAAGGTGCCAAGCGGCAGGAACGGGGTGGGGAGGCAAAGGCTCACGTTGCTTGGCGCCTTCGGGATACCTCTAGGTCGATGAACGGTGCTGTGCCCAACTGGAGAGGGAGGTTGCCGGGGAGGGGTTGCTCTCTTGCGAGCGGGCTCATGAAGAGCCGGGCACAGCCTCAGGGTCAAACAGCTGTTTTGCGCTGTCGCAGCAGCACTACACAACAGCCATGCGGTGACCATGGTCACGAGCAGCCGCCAGGCACAGCACCATTCACTGACCTAGGGGTATCGCCAAGCTGCCTGTTTGCCGCCCTCCGGCTCCCACGGCTTGGCGCCTTCGGAATGCCCCTAGGTCAGTGAATGGGGCTCTGCATGGCTGGAGAGGGGGGGGTTGTGCGAGCAGCTTTTCCGCTCCCTGCTCGTGCACCTACCAGCCTCACGATGCCCTTGTTTAACTCTCCCTGCAGAGCCAGGGCATCGCCGCCGCCGCCCACCACCACCACATGGCTTTTTCTGCAGCTTCCAAAACATGGAGGTAGGATGCAGAGTCTTCCAGAAGTTGCCACTCTGGGAATACGCTCTATGGTTGTACCCTCTGGGAGTACACTCTGCCTCAGCCAGCCCACAACCATAGAGCGTACTCCCAGAGCGGTCACTGCCAAAAGACTCGGCTGCGGATCTCTGGAGTTTGGAAGCCGGAGAATAGGTTACGCTCGGAATGCCGCCGTGGCGGCAGCACACTCGCCCTGCAGGGAGAGCTGGGCCAGGGATGGTGAGGTTGGGAGGCACACCAGCTGGGGATGGAACAGGCACTTGCGCAACCTCCCTTTCCAGCCGGGCAGAGCGCCATACACTGACCTAAGGGTATCCCAAATGCGTCAAGCCGCAGGAGCTGGGGGGGAGGGCAGAGCACCATGCAGCTTAGCGCATTTGGGATATCACTGGGTCCGTGAGTGGCGCTCTGCCCGGCTGGAAAGGGGGGTTGCCGGGTGGCTGCTCGTGAGCATAGTCACCTCATGGCTGGTATGTTGTGCTGCTACGACAGCGCAACACAGCCGTTTGCTGTGCCTGGCTCTTTGGGCACCCACTTGCAAGAGAGCAGCCACCCGACCACCCCAAAACAGTAATCCCCTCCCCAATAATAAGACCCAATCAATATTTTGGGGGTCAAAAGAAAATAAGACCCTGTCTTATTTTCGCGGAAACACGATATTAGATATCTACTTGGATTTAATTAATTGGATGTTGATGATTCCATGTAGTATTGTCACATTCCTAAGAATGGTGGTAATTTATGGAGCCAATATGCACATATTCTTTATATGAAACAATTATTCCCTCTCTGTCAAAGTAATATCATGAGAATAATTAAACCTAATTATTCCATAAGTTACCAGTTTTCATATTATGATCAGCAGAATTTTAACTACTTTGTGGCTTTCTGAAAGGCTATCACTGTCAAGCAGTTCAAAGAAGATTGTTTGCTTTCTCTTGTACGATTAATGCAATCTTGTTATCGACAAATAGGGTCAGAATACACTCTGTCATAACCCAGTATATTCAAGCAGATTGTAGATTATAGTGCTTATTAAACAATATTTTCAAGAACGCAAGTTTAACAGCAAATGAAGTTTTGTTAAATTTTTTGATAATTCTCCGTTTCTTCTAGACTAGCATGAATTGTTATTTAAGCTTAACCTAAACGTTGCAACTTTCATTAGAAGTGCATATTTACTTCTAAAGACAATGGAACTGGAAAATAAAGGAATATGTAATATGTTGTTTTTTATTATTGACTGCATTTTAATTACTTTATGAAGGTTGCCTATTCCTCGTCCTGGAGAAGTGCTTGGTTTGGTTGGAACAAATGGGATTGGAAAGTCAACTGCCTTGAAAATCTTAGCAGGAAAGCAGAAACCAAATCTTGGGAAATATGATGTATGTATAGCACCTTTATAGTGATCTAATAATTGCTTTAAAGAATTGTAAATGACATTGGGAATGGCCTTGAAGGAGGAAGACCACTACCAAAGCAACAGTCAGATAAGCAGAGGTTGCCCATTTAAGAATCTAATTTGAGGAAATATCTCAGTGATGCCCCTCCTAGTTAACATTAAGATAAAGTGAGGGAGAGAAAGAAGCAAATCCAGACTTGCATGATTCTGTTGTTGTAGCTTTACAATAAAAGTAATATTGATTTACATGCCATTGGTTTCTTAGTCTGGTCTACTTTCTGAGGGTGACCATGATACTCTTTTGAATGTATGAGTGGATAGAAACTAGTAGAGCTTGAAAGTTTGCAGGTTAGTTTTCCCTTTAATTAAGATCTCTTTAATTATATTTCTTCTGCCAAGTCTTTGATCTTTATTAATACAGTTGAGCTTGGCTTTTCAATTTTTTTACAGTACATTATTTTATCAAATTGACTTTATGTTTGATTTTTTAAATATTCACTGTGTGATTTTGTGCTTTCATTATCTTAGTTTTATTATTTTAAATGCTTATATCATACTTTCATCCACATATGATACCTAAAACATTGAATGTATTGAAATAACAAATACAGAATTAGAAAGCAACCATTTTTTTAAAAAGCATGTGCTCCATTGTGCCACAAACATTTCCACTTTATTTTTATCTCTTTTTCTTTCGTTATTTCCAAATCAGTTTTGCAATTCTTTGCTACCATTATCCCCCATTTGTTACCCTGCCTGTGCAGTTTAACGGTAATTCTCGCTTATCAGAACAAAGTATATAATCAAAATAACCATCTGTGGTTTTATTTTCTGAACCATGGCTTTATTCCCATAAACATTTATTTAAATATTTTGTTTAGGACCCCCCTGATTGGCAAGAAATCCTGACATATTTTCGAGGGTCTGAGTTGCAGAACTACTTCACAAAAATTTTGGAAGATGATCTCAAGGCCATCATTAAACCTCAGTATGTGGACCAGATCCCAAAAGCTGCGAAGGTGAGTAAAGAGAGCATTGCGTATCTGATATGCAATGCTCAGCTTGCGAAAGAAAGGGATAACTGATCAGTTATGGGAATGAGATAATTTTCCAAAGCTTCATGAAAGATTTAACCTCACTTGTGTTTGTAGCAAGCTTCAGTTTTGTATAGTTTCTCCTGTGATTTAAAAAAACAATTTGGTTGTTGTCTTATGACAGGGAACAGTGGGCGCAATATTGGACAGGAAGGATGAAACTGGTACCCAGACCATTGTATGTAAACAGCTTGGTAGGTGGTAGTTTCGTCACACATTATTTTGGGAATGTTTACATAATCAATTAATATTTTAAAACATTCTGTTTCTGTTTAAAATAAAGTACATTAGCTGCTAATGAAATATTGAAATATTGTAGAGTATGTTAAAATGTATTATTCACAGTGAAATCCAGAGCTAACAAATTAAACATGAAATAGGCTGAAAACAGGAAGAATTAAACATTTGTGTTTCCTAATCAGGTTGATTTCAGTGGGATCAAAACATAACTAAATCCAATTGAGCTGAAATTATTTAAAATGATGAACTATATCAAAATAAATTTTGTAAAGTATTTTTAATTGAGTCCAAAACTGAAAGCAGGAATTATAAATAGAGACATATTTCAAAACAAACTTCTCCAGCAATCTTGTATCACCCACACTATTAGCTTTACCAGGTAGACTACATAGGAAACATGACCAAGTAAGCTAATTCTGCTTTATTGTAAAGCTACATTCACAGAATCTTGTAAGTGTGCAAAAGTGCAGTTTTTCTGCCATCACCTTTACAGCCCGAGAATTTATGGAGGGTCCTTTCTGAGCTGCTTGCTCTGCCCACACTATGCAGCTGCAGTCTATGCTGCTTTATCTGACCCTTCTCTTGGCAACATTTCCTCACCTCACCTCGCAAGGTCTTTCCAACATACTACTATACGTAACATATGCCTCCTCAAAGGTTCTAGTTTACAATGTAATTTTCAGACAAAGAATATCTATGCTTTAGACGAACGAAAAAGTCACGTAGGTATCCCATTTCCAATTATTACTTTAAAGTATTAATGTCATAGTTTTGAATTGTACACAAAAAGGTATTGTAAAATCAGCATTAGCTGTCCCAGAAGTCTTGATTGCCTTCAGCAGTCTAGCATTTCACTCTTTAGCAACTGAAGATTTTCAGCATGATTTTCAACACATTTCAGTGACATAAAGGTAGTCCTCATTTAGTGATCATAATTGGGTCTGGCAATTTAGTGACTAAGTGAAACTGCAAGTGTGCTTATGATTTTGTTTTAGCTCTCCTTTGTTTTACAGACCTGCAAAAGTTGTAAACCTGAGTTGTATTTTTTTTTTCATTAACACCATAATTGCAAAAAAGATGCTAAAAAAAGCAATCACTAAATGAGAATCACCTGTTTTTGTATAAATATGTCAATGCCTACATAAGTTGGACAACTGCTGGTCAAAGTTGCCATTTGTTTATTTAGAACCAATCTTTAGTCCAGACTTCAGACTGAACTACAACGGTTCCTTATAACTCTACCCAGATGAATTAACTCTGTTTTGCCTATCTTTCATTTACTAACTCATGTCCAGCCATTCTTAAATTTCCAGGAACCACTTCATATCAAATCTTCTATATCTGTAATCTGAAAAATACATTAAAATATCCAATTAAAATAATCTCATATTCCACAAAATTGAGGTTTGAAGGAGATTTTCTGGAATTATGGGATCTTGAAGGAGAAAGAACAGAAAGTAAAAGAAATCAAGAAAAATAGTATTTCTTTTACCAGCAAGAATTGCTATTTAGGATTCAGTTTTTTCTATATGTTAAAAAATGGACCTATGCAATGGACCTAACAATGCAATGGACCTAACCAAGGATCATTTCTAGTATTTTCCTTGAAGGGAATAGTGAAGCACTTACAAAGATGGGAACTTTTGTAGGTATGAACAACAGTTATTTTAGGGAATTTCATGTAAATTAATATTTTTAAATTGTCATCTTTATATTTAGCACATGGTAATATATATTTTGGTATTTTAAAAAAATCTACTTTTATAGATTTATCTCATCTAAGAGAACGAAATGTTGAAGATCTATCCGGAGGAGAACTTCAGAGATTTGCTTGTGCTGTTGTTTGCATTCAGAAAGCTGATATGTACGTATTTTCAATCAAATATTTTGGTAATATTACTCTTGTCAGAATATTTTCATTATTGTTAGAATGAATAGCTATGTCCTGTGATTATGATATTAATTGAATAAGAGTTATGGCAGCTTCTTCAATTTTGCTGATATACAGGTAGTTTCAGTTAAAGACCACTCATTCAGGAATCATTTGAAGTTACAACTGTACTTTATTATTTATTTAGCATATGATGAGAATTATGACAGAAGAGAAGTAAACATACAAATGCACAGAATGAGTGAGTCTTGCAACTGGTCCTTGAAGTTCCAGCAACCTTGCAGTCATGTTATTATAATCTAAGTACTTGGCAATTGGCTCAGACTTAACTATGGTTGTAGTGCCTTATGGTCATGTGATCATCATTTGCAACTTTCCCCAAGCAAAGTCAATTGGGAAGCTGGCAGGAAAACTGCAGATTGTCCTTGCTTTTTATCCTGAGGAGGTCTAATGTGAAGTACAAAATCCCAGGATCTTGAACTTCATAGCATACGCTTGGATTGCAACACTCCCTCTCCTATGCAACCACACTCATAGATATTTTGCTGAAAATGAATTGGTGATTTTGGGATTTATGCTTAAAAAGTTACGTTTATGGGAAGAAGGGAACCCAATATGTAATTTGGGAGTGTGGAAATATTAATCATTATGTTTTTAACAAAGAATACTGGAATTCACTTCTTTAGTTATATTTCTTTTTCTCCCTTTTCTTTTGCAGTCTGTAATTTTTTCTTTCATGTTTCCTTTTCCTACTTTTTATATTTCTATAGTTTTTTTAATTGTAGGTGAAAAAATTAGTAAAAATTATATTTAAAAAAAAACAGTTCCAAGGGATTTACATCCATCCCCTGATTCTCAAAAGAACCAACCGTTTTAAGAATCAAAATACTAAGATTGGTCTAATCCATCAAAATTGTTGTTATGCTATACATTTGTAACTTGTGAAACCTATGCACATGCTCAAAACACCTTTGAATTATGTGGAGTACTTTTGCTTACTGGAATTAATGGTGTATTTTTTTAGGGAAAATATTTTTTTAACGCTGATGAAAGCCTGTCTTCTTTTTTGGGGGGAGGTAGCTTCATGTTTGATGAACCTTCCAGCTACCTGGATGTTAAGCAGCGTCTGAAGGCTGCTGTTACTATTCGATCTCTAATAAATCCAGACAGGTAAGACATTTATAAATGGACACCTAAAATCATGTGAGTTGCATGGTTTTTTTTTTAAAAAAATCCTTCTCACAATAAAACTCCTTGAATTATTTTTGCCCCTTTTTTGTTTTTATTTCTTTGATATTATCTATATCTTTAACTCTTACCTAGATTAGTATTATTTCTTTCCTTTTACAAACAAAAGGACGTAAAGAATCCTCAAACTAATGTTTGTAAAATGAAGTTGATAAAACCCTGTAGGATAGAAAATGATATTCACACATTTATTTTACATGAGTAAAATATTGTACCTTGATGTTATGTTTACTGAAATGTGAAGAAAAGCTTAATTGAAATTTCTGAACTTTTGGTTCTTTACTTTTTTATGTTCTAGATATATTATTGTCGTAGAGCATGACCTGAGTGTCTTAGATTATCTCTCCGATTTTATCTGCTGCTTGTATGGTGTGCCAAGTGCTTATGGTGTCGTCACAATGCCTTTCAGTGTAAGAGAAGGTAATTGTTGTTCAGACTGTTTCTTTCATCTGTCCTGGATATTTTTACAAAAACCCTGATGCAATAAATACATTGACATCTATATGTAAAATGTGTAGTAGTGTATGCCTGTATCCTAGGAAGTATGTTCTTATAAGTGAAAGTAAAATAATTCTCACACTTATTGTAAAATACTTTTCACACGTACTATCAGCCTGCTGCTTTGGATTACTTCTGGCTGAATTGAGAACACAGGTTTGAAAAAAACTGATATGGTAATTTGATCAGTTGTGAAAATCAATTTTTGTCTCTTGTCCTTACCATGCCTATGATATGGTACTATAATTGTATAGTTCAATTTTTCCTTTCTTAATTGTTTCAGTAAAAGGTTATATGATATGAGCACTTCAAAATGAAGAGCTTGCTGCACCATGTTGAAAATACTCCAAAAGGGGATAAAATGCTTTTATGATAGATTTTGCCTTATCTTTATGTATCCAAATGTTTACTTACCTATAAAAAACCTGTATTACAAGATCTCATTTCCAAAACAGCAGAACTTTTTATGTATACAGGTAATCCTTGACTTACAACAATTTACTTAGTGACCATTCAAAGTTACAATGGCATTGAAAAAAGTGACTTATGACCATTTTTCACACTTAGGATTGTTGCAGTAATCCCCATGGTCATGTGATCAAAATTCAGATTCTAAGCAATTTCATATTTATGATGGTTGCAGTGTCCCAGGGTCACGTGATCACCTTTTGTGATCTGACAAAAAAAGTCATTGGGGAAGTAAGATTCATTTAAGACACTGAGAACTTTGGGGGCATTTTTTAAATCTATTGTGACAATTTCTCAGGGGTTGCCACAAAGAAGAGGGAGTCCAGCTATTCTCCAAGGCACCTGAGGGTAGACCAAGAAGCAATGGGTGGAAACTAATCAAGAAGAGAAGCAACTTAGAACTGAGGAGAAATTTCCTGACAGTTAGAACAATTAATCAGTGGAACAACTTGCCTCCAGAACCTCCAAGGTCCCTTCCAACTCTGCTATTGTATTGTATTGTATAATTTCACAATATTAACTAAAGCTTCTTTTCTTACAGGCATAAATATTTTCTTAGATGGTTATGTCCCAACAGAGAACTTAAGGTTTCGAGATGCATCATTAGTTTTTAAAGTGGCAGAGACAGCTAATGAAGAAGAAGTTAAAAAGATGTGTATGTATAAATATCCTGGAATGAAAAAAAAGATGGGAGAGTTTGAGCTGTCTATCGTAGCTGGAGAATTCACTGACTCTGAGATAATGGTGATGTTAGGAGAAAATGGTGAGTTTTAGTTAAAAGAAAATAAATGAGTTTTTATTAGAAGGCCCTGCTTGCTTCTGATCTTATTTAAATGATATTTAGTGTTGTGTAGTGATTATTTCCTTACTGTTGAGAGATGTGTAATAGAACCATCTGTAAACTAGCCCATTTGAAGATTTGACATCTAGATTGCTTCAATTGGACAAATCCTGTCAAGGTGATTGAAGCAAAATCTTAAAAAGTTACCTGAGGTTACTTTGATCATGTGGCTCTTGAAGAATTTGACATAGTCCTTGTGATTGCTAATTCAGATA
This sequence comes from Thamnophis elegans, assembly GCF_009769535.1. Taxonomy (NCBI): domain Eukaryota; kingdom Metazoa; phylum Chordata; class Lepidosauria; order Squamata; family Natricidae; genus Thamnophis; species Thamnophis elegans. The sequence continues at coordinate 30,931,308 of NC_045549.1, read as the reverse complement.
TCTTTTTATTAGATTCATGTCCCTCTGGCTGGTAAGGACTGCCCTTGAGGTGATGTGGCTGTACAGTAGTGTCTGCTTTATTGGAGGAGCTGGAGGTTCCACCTACCCTGAAGGAGGCAATAGTATACCCTCTCCTCAGGAAGCTGTCACTGGATCTCACAGTCCAGTAGTTGTCCAGTTTCCAGCTTCCTAGTTTTGTACTGAGACAGAACAGTTGGTTCTGTTAGTTGATGATTTCTGGAGGAGCTGGGATGAAGGTAGTACAATAGAATTGGTTCATCTTGATTATTCAATGGTTTGCAATACCATTGTCCATTGTTTCCTTCAGGATTCTTTTAGGGATTAGGAGTGATGGGCCTGTGTCATGGTAATTGTTTCTCCATGGTCAGTCCAGTCAATGAGGCAGAAATTAAGTTTGAGGCATCTGATATACGAGATGCTTCAAGGTGTAATACTTTCGTCCCTCTTGTATTAGCATATATATGAGTAAATGGATGTGGTTCTATAAGTTCAGGACTGTGCATGTACTGTCGGAAGAGAGTGCAGTTCTAGAGAGGGAGCAGCAGACTATAACAGACTATGTGTGCTTTGTTTTTAAGATGGACATTATCAACATTACTGCTTTTTAAATAAGATTTTTCTATTTTTTTAGGAACTGGAAAAACAACATTCATTCGGATGCTTGCAGGGCGACTTACTCCAGATGATAAAAGTAATGTTTATTTATTGATTCAGCATACATTTAAAAAATAATTTTCCATAACTTAGATTACATATAGTATATCTCTTTCAGGTGAAGTACCTGTTTTAAATGTTAGCTATAAGCCACAGAAGATCAGTCCAAAATCTACTGTAAGTGCTGCTTCATTTTTTTTTAATTGTGCTATCCATTAATCAGAGTTACCAGGTTTCCCCCAAAATAAGACTGGGTCTTAAATTATCTTTTTCTCCAAAAGATGCATTAGGGCTTGTTTTCAGGTTATGGCCTGTGTGGGACGGAGCTGGAGGATGAGGTTGGCACCACCTGTGCCCTGTCACCTGCGGCACCAGCAATGAAGAGCACGCAATCTGGACACACACTGTTGGCTGGCTGCCCCATGGCCATGGGCAAATACAGACAATGGGACAGAGTGGGTGGGTGGCCACATAATACATCTGGTGGGTTGGATCGTGCCTCCCCCCTGGGCCACCCAATCCATCCACACGGTACATCCAGTGGGCTGGATCACTTTCTTCCCTTGCCTCTGCCTCCGCTTGCTGTTGCTGCTGCCGTGAAGTGAGGTCCCACCATCCAACCTTGTCTGGTTACACCCAGCTTAACTAGGGCTTACTTTGGGGATACGTCTTATATTATTAAAAATCATGCTAGGGGTTATTTTCTGCTTAGTTTTGTGGAAACACTGTAGTAGACATTTGATATGGGGGTAGATACATGGCTGGCATTCCATATTTTTGAGATGACTTGCCTATTTTATGGTGTCTGAAGAGTAGTGATAGAGTAGTTTGCCTCCTGCTCCTATTCTGTCTAATAGTCACTAATTAGGTGTTAGATTGTTATGGACTGTGCACCCTAACAAAAGTAGTAGGGATAATATAGTAAACTCAATTCAGTGTGCCTAATTCTAAATATTATCTAATTTGAATAGGGAAGTGTTCGTCAGCTACTTCATGAGAAGATTAGAGATGCTTACACACATCCACAGTTTGTGACTGATGTAATGAAGCCTTTGCAGATTGAAAATATCATTGATCAAGAGGTATTATTCTTGTGTTACTATGGTTCATTTCTATGAAACTTCCCTAATTTACCAGCTAAACATTTAAAAATATGATTCTGCATTAGGTGCAAACTTTATCTGGTGGTGAGTTGCAGAGAGTTGCTCTTGCTCTTTGTCTCGGAAAGCCCGCTGATGTCTACCTAATTGATGAACCTTCCGCCTACCTGGACTCAGAGCAACGTCTGATGGCTGCTAGAGTTGTCAAACGGTAAGCTGACACTATTGTAGACAGAGAGAAAGAGCATTGGTACTTACCTGAAATGCTTCTTCTAATAGGATGGAAATGGCATCCATACATGGGTTGACACTGTCCTCCCTCTGATTGGACTGAGTCTGAATATTAATTAGTAAATGTACTATATAACCCACCCCTGTGAGTGTTATCACCCAGTTTCCGGCAAAGTAAATGAAGACACAGACTCCACGTGTTATCCCCCCAAAAATACATCTTTAGTGAAACAGGTAAACAACACAACCGTACGGGCTCAACCAAGCCTGATAACACTCCAATCGCAGGTAACACAGGGCACCTCCAAAAAAAGAGAAGGGATGGGGCTGGATGCTATCTCCACCCTATTAGAAGAAGCATATCAGGTAAGTACCAACGCTCTTTCTCAATAAGGGTGGAGATAGCATCCATGCGTGGGACATACCCAAGCCAGGTGTCCTCGAGGGAAGGCGACTGTTCCAGTAGTTGAACATCAAATCGTACCACCTGCAATACTCTGCAGCCGAAAGCAGCCTCTGCCGATGCAAATTTATCTAACTTATAGTTTCTAATGAAAGGCTATGGGGATGCCCAAGCCGCTGCCCTACAGATCTCTTCCAGAGAAGCCTGAGTAGCCCACGCCACTGTGGTGGCTGCACTCCGTGTAAAGTGAGCAGTAATACCCCCTGGAACTTCCAGCTCCTGTACTGCGTAGGCTGCCCCTATACAACACCTCACCCATCTGCCAATCACTGTCGTAGAGATCTTCCTGCCTAAGGATGAAGACAGAAAAGATACAAAAAGTGCCTCTGACCGTCTAATGTCAGATGTGTGTGATGTAAATCTTCAGCGCCTGACGGACATTGTGCCACTGCTTCTTAAGCTGGTGAGTCGGGTTGGGGCAGAAATTAAGGAGCACCACCACCTGCGACCTATGGAACCATGACCCCACCTTTGGCACAAAAGAAGGGTCCAGTCTAAGGACCTCCCTAACGGAGAGAGCGTGCAGTTCTGAAATCCTCCTGGCAGAAGTTATCGCCACCAGGAAGGCAACTTTCCAGGTAAGTAATTCCATGGAGACCTCTCTCAAAGGTTCGAATGGTGGCTTGGTTAGAGCCCGAAGGACCTTAGTGAGATCCCAAGTAGGGTACCGGTGTACAGCTGGTGGCCGAAGGTTGGTAGCCCCCTTAAAAACCATGGGGTGTTGTGAAATGGCCTGGCCACCCCCCAGGTAAGAATGATGCCCAAGGCCGCCACCTGCCTCCTGATGGTGTTGGGAGATAACTCCTTGTCAAGGCCGTCCTGTAAAAATTGCAGGACTTGAGGGATGGCGGAGTCCTCAGGAGCAATCTGTTTAGGCAGGCACCACTTACAAAAGATTCTCTAGGTGGCGTCGTAAATGCTTACCGTCGAGGGCTTCCTAGAGGCCTGTATGGTATCAATAACCCTGGCAGAGAACTGATCCCCTCTTAAAGCGAGCCGCTCAACCGCCAGGCAGCCAGCTGGAGCCATTGGGGCTCCGGGTGCTGTAGAGCTCCCTGGCAGAGGACAATCTTGTCCGCTGGAATCCTCCAGGGACTCTCCACCGACAATGTCTGAAGGTTGGCAAGCCAAGGACACCTCAGCCAGTGCAGAGCCAAGAGGATGACCTCTGCTCTGTCCTCGATCCTGCGGACAACCCTGGGGAGGAGAGGCACTGGGGGGAAAGCATAAAGGGGGCCACGGGCAGCAAAGAGCATCCATTCCCTCTGCTCCCAGTGTGCGGAATCTGGTAAAAAGTCTGGGGAACCGGTATTGGAGGGGCTGGCGAACAGATTCACAACTGGGACTCTGAACCGGTGAGTAATCTCCTGAAAGAGAGAAGGGAGCAATTGCCATTCGGCCTGGTCTACTGTAGCCGTACTCAACCAGTCAGTCCGCACAATGGTCTCCCCTGAAATGTGCTCGGCCACAAGGGAAAGAAGGTTATTCTCCGCCACGTTCCCAGGACATAAGCCTCTAGCATGAGGTCCCTCGATCTAGTGCCCCCCTGCCTGTTGATGTGGGCCTTGGCTGTGATGTTGTCTGTGAGGACCAACACGTGTCGGTCCTCGATATATCGGTGAAATTCCAGCAGAGCTAATATAATGGCTCAGAGCTCCAGCCAGTTAATGCTCCTGCTGGCTTCCTCCTGCGACCACTGACCATGGACTATATGTGTGTCCATGTGTGCCCCCCAACCGTATAATCTGGCATCGGTGGTGAAATGACATCCTTTGTCAATGGATGGGGCGTGCCACCAACTAAGGGACTGACAGACCTCCCTGGTGAGATGCACCTGTCTTAATGACGTGCTGATCCTCTTCTTCTGGAAGGGCAGCAAAAACCATTGGGGGTCCCTCGTGCGTAGTCTAGCCCAGGGCACTATGGAAATGGCCGAGACCATCTTTCCAAGGAGTTTAGATAAGATTGCCGGTGAAACTCTCCTACTGTTGATCACCTCCATTACCATTTGTTTAAGGCTGGCAGCCCACTCCTCAGACAAGAAGACCTGCCTAGCCCTGGAATCTATCCAAGCTCCAAGATGGAGAATCCTGATGGTAGGTATGAAATGGCTTTTAGCCTCGTTAATGGAAAACGCATGGGCCTGCAACACCTGTGTAGTGATGTGGAGGTCTGCTCTGGCTCTGGCCGGAGAGGTGGATTGTACCAAGATGTCATCAAGGTATAGTTGAACCCTGACAGGCACCACCCGTAAGTCAGCCAAAACCTTAGTAAAGACACGGGGAGCCGAAGAAAGGCCAAATGGATATTGGTAATGAGAAGAACCATAACAAAAACGTAAAAACTGTCTATGCTTCTGTTGGATGGGTATGTGTAAGTACCCCTCTGTGAGGTTAACTGAGGTAAGGTAATCATCCCTTACATCTTCCAAGATGGTCTGCAAGGAGTGCATCTTAAAACGTTTATACACAATAAACCTGTTCAACCATTTCAAGTCAAGGATGGCCCTCCACCCTCCAGAGGCCTTAGGAATGACAAATAACAAGGAATAAAACCCCAGGCGGATTTGGTCAGTGAGTACCCTCTGGATCGCCGCAATATCAAGGAGGTGCTGAATAGCCTCCGTCAACAACAACCGCTTCTGGGGGTTACCAGAAATAGGACACTGGCAGAAGGAACTGGGAGGGTGGGAAACAAACTCCAGGTCAGACCGAACCTGACCGTGGCTCTAACCCAGGCATCAGAGATCGTGGCCTCCCACTGGTCAGTGAAGTGCCGTAGCCGCCCCCCAATGGGGGCCTGATAACGGTAACTGATTAGGATTTGCGGTAGTATCGGTTACCACCTCCGCAAAAGGGATGTTTCGACTGCCTCCCCCCTTTGCTGCCGATACTGCTGATGTCGAGCGCCGGGAGAATCCGCCTTGCTGACAGAACCCTGATGGGGGATAATCATTTCTAAAGGAACCCCCCCCCCCCGTACTCTTACCTGAAGGATTGTCTCTTTGGGTAGGGGTCAGCTCAGATGAACCCTTTCTTTGGGTTAGAGGGCAGGATCTTATGCTTGTCCTTGCCCTTGATCAACAGAGGTGTCAATGAATCCCCAAAAAGGCTTCCCCCTTGGTACGGCTCCGACACCAGGCACCCTTTGTGTCTCAAGTCAGACACAATAGGAGGCATTGTCAGAGCCATAGGAGCCTGCGGGAGGCCACCGACGAGGCCATGGCCCTGGAAGCGAATCAGGTTGTGCTCAATGTGGCATCAGCTGAAAACTGAACAGCGGCGATCATCTTATTAAGGTCCTGCTGGGCCCTGGAATCTCCTGCGGGGATATGTTCCTGCAGTTGCTGCAGCCAGAAAAGACTCGAACGTGAAAACAAGGAGGCCGCTGTTGAGGCCCACATGGCCCATGCCAACACTCAGCAATAGCAGTTAGACTTATATACTGCTTCATAGGGCTTTCAGCCCTCTCTAAGCGGTTTACAGAGTCAGCATATCGCCCCCACTGTCTGGGTCCTCATTTCACCCACCTCGGAAGGATGGAAGGCTGAGTCAACCTTGAGCCGGTGAGATTAGAACCGCTGAACTGCAGATAACAGTCAGCTGAAGTAGCCTGCAGTGCTGCATTTAACCACTGTGCCACCTCGGCGCTTGATGACCCCGCTGTAGAACCTGATCGGCACGTCTATCCTCAGATTTGAAGATGTCTTCCTGGGCACCCGGGAGTGTGGTGTTGGTATGCAGCGCCGCTACGGGAGCATCAGTGATCGGCCAGAGGAGGTTCTTGTCCAGTTGTTCAGCTACGTTGTAGAACCTTCTACCTTTGGTCAATGGCGCCAGGCCTGATGTTGCGGCCCACTGGCGCCTCACCATGTCAACAAAAAGCTGAGGAGTGGGTATGGTGTCAGCTTTCACCTTGTGCTCCTTGAACAGCACACTTGCCAATGGACCTTGTATCGGGGCCGCCGGAGCCTCAGCCTGGACCTCGAGGTCAGAGGAGGCCTTGACCTTAGCCAACAGAGGTTTGAACAATGCTGGAGGGAAAAGACCCACGCAGGTGGGCTTATCTGGTGCGGCGCCTTCCTCCTCCAAGAGGTCAGCGTCCCTGATCTCCCCCTCCTCTGAGGCAGCAATGCAGCAAGCAAGACAGGCAACTGACCTTCCTGGCAGAGCCCCACCGAGGTGGGAGTGAAGGTGGTCTCCGCCGGCCTGCACATTGGTCTTGAGGTGGTGCTGCCCCAGAGGCCAGACGTGTCAATAGGGCTAAAAGGCCCATGGATCACCTCCAGTTGTAATGGTGGCAGTGGGCTGGGCTGGGCTGACACGGCCAGAGCCTTATCGGACCGTTGGGGGGAAGATCCTGAGTCATCCCGGTTCTTGTCCTTGAAAGAGGACTTGGTGACCTTCTTTTTTGAGGTCTTGCCGGAGTAAGAGCAGCGTTTGCTCAAGGCCTTGTCCCCTGATTAGGCCTGAGGGTGAGGCTGTCCAATGGGAGACATGGGGCTCTGTCCTAACGCGAGCAAGCCGCCAGTTTGACTGGTGGGCCTGTTGGTCTCTGGGTCCAGTTCAAATACGCTGCTGTCAGCCATATTGCCACTAAAGGGAATGCCAATTCAAAATGGCGACCGCTACGATGCAGGCTACATCCACTGGCTCAAAATGGCGTTCCCGCCTTTTTTGGGCGGCACTCTGGGCCCCGATGGAGAGAGGCTTCCGTTCGCTGCCTAGCTTCAGCTGGCTATATTGGGCCACCGACGCCTCACTCGGAGAGATTGCTTCCACACCGCAATCTTTAGAGGCAGGAGGCCTTCGCCCGCCTAATCTGCAACATGCACGCTCCTTCACTTCAAGCCCAGCATGTGTAATGCTTCTCGGCCATAAAAGACAAGCCTCGTAGGCGACCTGCTGGACAGCTGTCAGACTGGGTTCTTTGACCTTGATTGTCTCCCTCTTTCCTCTCTTGCAATGCGTAGCCAGATCAAAGAGTTTGTCAGGAACATAGGCCTGTGGGCCAGAGCCCCGTGGCCAGAGAGACACAAGCCCCCAGAGGAGTTTGTAACGATCCTTCCAACAGATTGTCTTCCACTGCGATAATGAGGATGGAACTTGTCAAATCGGTAAGTAGAAGTAAATAGATAGCAAATACATGCAAGGGACAATATGACTGTCCCAGAGTGGACTGAGTCGGAAACTGGGTAGTAACACTCACAGAGGTGGGTTATATAGTACATTGACTAATTAATATCAGACTCGGTCCAATCAGAGCGAGGACAGTGTCAACCTATGCATGGATGCTATCTCCACCCTTATTGAGAAATATCTAGTTTCTGAAGGCGATTGTAATTTATGAAAAATCTGATTGCAAAAAATTAATAAACTCTCTTCTATTTCAGTTTCATTCTTCACGCTAAAAAAACTGCTTTTGTGGTAGAGCATGATTTTATAATGGCCACCTACCTAGCAGATCGTGTCATTGTCTTCGATGGAATACCATCCAAGTGCACAGTGGCAAACAGGTAAGCAGGATGGATAGAAAAAAAAGAACTACTTATGCTATAATGAATTATTTCTGCATTCTTGTCTTATTCTCATTTTTTAATCAAGCCATTTTGTATTTTACACACACACACACACACACACACACACACTTTAGAGTACGGGCAGTTCTTCTAATAAATAAATAAAACTGGAAGTAAATAAAAATTAATAATGACAGCTCCAAAAACAATAAACACTTGTGATATATTTTCAGTGTATTATATCAGAGATGACTTTGCAGTTGAGCACTAGTTCAGAATAATGAAGATTAAGGTAATATAGAGTCGAGCCAGTCTGGTAAGGCATCAGGCAAGAAGCTAGGCAACTGAGTTCTAGTCCCACTTAAGGCACAAAGACCCTTACTTTTAGGCAGTCACTCTTAGCTCTAGGAAACAGGCAGTGGTAAATCACTTTTGAAATCTTGTCAAGAAAACTGCAGGAAGTTGTACTGGAGTCAGTGCTAATTCTACTGCATGTGCACATACACATACAATGCATATTTAATCAAGAATCTTACTTAGTGACAATGTCTTGCAAAAATATCCTAGGAATATTGAAATTATACAGATATGGAATGCTAAAATGGGATATGTAAATTAATTAACTAGTCATTGTAAAGTCAACAAAAAGGCTGACATTGATGGGGACAAATGAAAATAAGGAACTACATTTTTCTATAGTTTTATGGCTATGAAATTAATACATTCTGATTTCAGTGATTCTACATGTGGATTGGATATTTTTAAGGAATATATGGATTAACTCTCATATGCTTTACATAAAAGTTGTTTATAATGAGTTAAAGGGGATAAACTGTATAAAATATATGTGTGCAAATATGAGGTGAGGAAATCAGATTGCATGTAGTCCTCAACGTGAGATATACCTTGGGAAGCTTGAGGTAGCGCCAACATTCGGCCTCTCTTGGCCTACCTTGGGATTACCTGAGGCATCCCATGCTCTGCATAATGACTCACGTGTTCATTTAACAATTGCATCCAGGAGACCAGGATCATTGTTAGGCAATCATGTGGACCATTCAGTTATCACTTTTCACAACTTCCGACCAAAATGGGCAGGTTCCATTATAGGTCTGAATCGAGGACTCTCGGTAGTATTGAAGTCAAAACCATGTCCATCTTCTAATTGTAGTTGCAGTAGGTAGAATTTCACAATGTTTGTAGTGTTACACTAGCTGAACTCTACATTGAAGTGACATTAATTTAGATTGAGATCATTCTAGGAAGCTGCTCAGAAGAAAAATAGTCAGGTCTGATATGAGGGATACTCAAGATGATGTATCTCTGTGGATTTGGGTCTGCATATGAAGAAAGGCATTGAAAAGTCCCAAAAGTACTTTTTCAAGAGGCTACTGGACTTTGTTTTTCCTTGAAAACCTTTTGCTTTTCATCCAAGATGTTTCTTGGGTAAGAAGCGAAACGTCTTCAAGGGAAAACAAAGAAAATCTAGTTGCCTCTTGAAAAAGCACTTTTGGGACAACCATGACCTGGATAACTGAGAATTTCCATAAATATTCTTGAAAAGGGATGTTAAATCTTTTGTCCATTACCTTTGAAGTTAATAATCAAATCAGATAAGGTGAACACACTTTTGTATCATGCAAAGGTGTTGTCAAAGAATTTTAGGAATGTTATGATGGGTATTAGAGGGAATGTATTAGATGGGTATTTGGCTGCCATTGTGTAGATTAGAGTGAAGTGCTTGCAGCTTGATCTCAACCATGGTTTTCTATGGTTCCATCATAAATAGTGTAGGAAGAGAATTGACAGTAAGCCATATCAGCAGCTATTTGCCTCTCTCAAAAGGAGAATTTGACTAGGATAAACTAAGGTAAAGTTGTCTCAAGAGTTGTTTTAATTTGGAGGGCTTGACGTCGCAACGACACAACATGCAATCTTGCATCTTCAGGACTGCTGTTGTTATCACTGTTTCTGGATGGTCCTTTTGGACCTAAACTGTTCTGATGGAACAGTGATAAGAGAAGGGCATGTCCTGCTGATCTCAAGGGCATCGCAAAGCCCCTGATTGATCCAGGAGAAAGCTCTTTTTGCCAGCTACAAGAAAAGTAACCAAAATGGCCAAAGATTGGGACAAGCCTCTGAAACAGAAGCTGTGCAGGAGTGTGTCAAATTGGTGAGAATTTTTTTTATTATTAGAAAATGGAAAACCCAAAAGAATTAGAATTTAAAATAAAATTGAAGACAGAATGAAAACAAGCGGCGAATCAACTCTGGTCTAAGACGATAGTGTTTTCTACCTTAACTTTATTTGTTTTCTATGGATGGACTCTTTACAAATGCCTCTTACTTTTAAACTGGACTGGTCTCTTTTTCTTCCTTCTTCTTCTATACTTTCTCCGTTTTTGGTATTCATGGATTAAAAGCTTCTTCTCTCGTAAGACTGGGACGCAACGTAATTTTTACAGGTTTTTTTTTCCCCCCTCTCGGACAGAGAGGCAAAAACAGATGGAAAAGAGGTAACACTGCCATCTAGCGGCTAGAGGCTTGGCAATATCTGATAAAGCTATCAGATATTGAAAGGCACAGTGGAAAACATTTTGTTGATACAGGTGTTGCTTTGAAGGAAAGAGAAAACTTTGATTTGAAAAACGCCACTGAATTTGTTTGACCTAAAAAGTCTCGGATGTTTTGGCAGTGTTTATAACCTGGAAAATTATACAACGTGAAGAAAAAAAGGCACTAACTTTGCAAAGAATTTTCTTAGAAATTCAAAAAGTTTTAATAATTACAGAGAGAATTGAAAAGAGATTTGAAATTATAGATCAAAATACAAAAAGTATGGGGACAATGATGAAGTTTGAGGACAGAGCTGAAAAAATAACATATGAAAGTAATAAGAAAATTGTTGACACTGACAGTAAACATAGCGAAGGGAAATGACAGGTGCGAAATACGGAAAGGAGAAATTGATGAATCGGATCTTCATTTCGGATGTCAGAAAATAGATGAAGAAAGGAGAGAAAATTTGGCAGAAATAATGAGAGTAATCTTGGCAAAAGCACTAACGATAACAAAAGTGAAGCTGATAAACAGAGCAGATAAAGGGTTTTGAATTCTTATAATGAACAAGTTCTTAAGAGAAGTCCACATAAGACTTATCAAGAAAACATTTAGAATACAGACTTTACAAATGGCAAGAGATATTGGACTACACTATCTCTGGAAGGATACAGGATGATGAAATGAAATGTCACAAAATTTTTTAGTTAAATGTAGTTAAATTTTGAGTGCTATGTACAACGTAATAATAGCTATAGTCAAATAAATGATTAATAATGATAAAGCATTTATATATACTGGATTGATAATACGAAATTTTATACAATACTGTAAGTGAGATTGGGATGATATTGAAAAGCCTTTTTATAAAAGATAAACAATTCTATATAGAATAGATTAGAAAGACTTAATATCATTGGATTATTTCAGGATAATGTAATAAAATGTTATAATATAAATTTACTTCAAATTTAATATGCCTTATGTTGAAAGGATGTAATAATAACTGGGCTTAATGGATGCTTAATAAGTATAACAATTTGCATACATGTATATTAGATTGATTATACTAATAATGGGGAAAAAACATGGAATTGGAAATTATTAAAGAATGTTATCAATGCTAAAATGATTGAATGACTTAGAATAGGAGGAAGCATAATAACAATGTATACAAAGGTATCTTGATTGTCAGTATATGAATTTTGATAAAATTCAAGTGAGGACCACGGAAAGGACACAGAAAGACTTTGTAACCAATCAACACACTGTAATTGAAGAGGCTTTTATGTGATGTGTGTTGTGTGTTTGTCTGAAAATTAAAGTTTTATTTAAAAAAATAGTTGTTTTAATTTACGTTCAGTTAGCAGATTCTCATTTCCTAACTGCAGGAAAAGAAATACAGTTGTCTGATGGAAGAGCACAGAGCATATTTCTTAGTAATTTAGACTAAATGGATTCTAACGCAGATGTATCTTTATAAGAAAAGAGTTGCACCACAAAGGAAGTTTAGTACACTTAAGTAATTTGTTACTGGGAAACAGATGTACCCTTTGTAGTTTGCAAATTAAACTGTTACATTGTTTGGGCATGTTTGGACACAAATTGGAAGGAGGCTGATTTGGTATTTCCACAAAGTGGAAGAGCCTGGCTAGATGTTGAAAGGGCTTTCATGTCAGTACTTACACTAATTGGAACTATGGAAAATTCTTTCCCACTCCTTTCTTTCAAGGTTTGGGAGGTAGTTATTTTCTAATCTTTGTGGAAGAAATATCTGAATTCTATTACATTTCACAGGCCTCTTTGCCAGCTCTGCAATTGATTTTGAATCCTTGCACTTGGACAATTATTATTTTTTTGCCTCCAGTAGTAGCAATTAAGGAAGGGGAGGGTTGTTTCCTATATTATGTCTAGGGACAGGAAAGATCACTGAAGTCCCTTTTAGGTTGGAAAAGCTCTATAGGTATATTGAAAGCTGGGTAAAATCACTTCAAAAAAGAATTTTACAAGCCTAACCAAAATTGGGAGAGCGGGCTGGATGTTATGTATGCAAGTAATCCTTTTCTTATCTCCTTTTTCCTGTTAGTTCATATCTCAGGTATGCATTGCCCCTAAATAGTTGCCAGCATAACAGATTTCTACTAGACTATAGCAAAATGCGTGATGAATGCAATTATGTGTGCTTTGTTGTACATAAATGCTATTTAATATGTGGCAAACTGTAGATGGCTTTCATTTAATTAGAAAAGTTGTTTATTGTCTAAAATGTAATAATTATAATAATTGCCAATTTTCTTTACAGTCCTCAAACTCTTCTGGCTGGTATGAATAAGTTTTTGTCTCAGCTGGAAATTACTTTCAGAAGAGATCCAAACAACTATAGACCAAGAATAAACAAAGTCAATTCAATCAAGGTAGGAATAGTCATGAGAAATTTTATTTTTTTCTTCTCATATACTTACCGCATCTGCAAAATGTTGGGTGGTGGTAGTGGAGGGGTTTTCTGTAGTTATGAGTGTTAAGTAAGCTCATTAATAGTGTTTTTCTCTCCCTAGGACGTGGAACAGAAGAAAAGTGGAAATTACTTTTTCTTGGACGATTAATTGAAAAATAGTTCATTGATTTAGAACAGTGAAAACTTTTGTTACATGAAATACAATCAGGTTTTAAAATATAATGCTCATTCCAGTGGTTAAAAAAAGTAAAAATGATACTCTTTATGTAACATTTACTGCCTAAAAGCAGTGTTAAGAGTACCATTTTTTTGTGCCTGATATGGCCATCTTTTGGGTGTAATAGTTCAAAGCAAATACAGCTGATGTCATAGAAAGAGACTGTGTTTTTCACTGTGGTTCAAATATAACTTATTAACATACCAAATGCTGGCATGTTTCCAATTTTACTTTTATAAGCTGTTTTCTGTATAGGGTCATTTACAAAAAAGGTCATCATACAAATTAATATTATAAAACCTGAAAAATGAGAGGTTCCTGAATAAATGCCCATCTAAAGCTACAGCAGTTGTTTTTAATGTTAATGACTCAGTTATGGTTAAAATGTTTATAAAATTTTGAGGAGCAAGAGTACTGAGGAGTTCCTACGCTATTCCTGCTACCCGATTGCTTATAGTGGAATACTGGGGTGAGTAAAAACTGTGCTATAAACAACCTATCTAATGGAATTTCATTAGCCATTCACATTTTCACATATCAGCAGATATGCTGCTTCTACTGATGATTTGTGCGTTCCATATTTTGGAATTCTAGTATATTTGATTCAAAGTCAGACTGAAAACCTAATGCATGGCTTGAATTTTTTTTTAGAAACACAAGATTGTAAGGCCTGGTGATTTAAAAAACACATTTGAATTAATATCTTATACTAGAGTATTTTACAAATCATCTAATGTGTACCTTCACTAGATTAGGTCTGGAGGTGGATATTCTTAAAAAAATCCTAAAAACTTTACTGAAAAAACAGAATTGGTTACAGGTAGTAATCCTCACTTAACAATCACTTTATTCATCAAATGTTCAAACTTACGATGGCATTGAAGAGGTGGTATCCATTGCAGGGTCATGTGATTGTGATCTGGGCACTTGGTGACCAATTACAGCATCCTATGGTCACATCAGCATTTGCGACCTTCACTGCCAGCTTCTGACAAGCAAAATCAGTTGGGAAGCCAGCAGGCCACAAATGATGACCATATGATGCCACGCTAAACGTCACAGGATTTGCTTAATGACAGCCAGGAATTGTCTTGATGCAGTACAATCATGTGACATTGTGCTTTACAGTGTGGCTTATTGACAAGTTCCAGTTACTTGATAGTAAGCAAAAATTAACTAATTGCTTAATTTAGAAATAGCTTTACTTCCAAGGGGTCCATTCTAGTGAGGAATCTGTTAGGTCCACAGTTTCTCAGCGTTAATATAATAGTTCAACTACTGCTGTTCTAGAGGCCTCGTTTTGCTCTCTTTCTATTGAGCATCTTTTTAATTTGCCATCAGTTAGTTTTAGGAGCAACAGTTAAGTCAGATAATTTACTTGCAAGTACTATTTTTTTATTGGAGGAAAAGTCATGATTGGTCTGCACAAAGACGTTTTTGTAAATAAAGGATTATACAAAGCTCCTTTTCTACAATTCAGTTGTAAATTTCATATCCATTTCATTTTGGCCATTTGTTTTGTGAATAGAACTTTAACCATATCAATAAAGCAAATACAAAAGTACAATAGATACAAAAGTACAATAGATACAAAAAAATAGGACATCTTCATGGTAAGTCATCACATCTACAGTCCGATCTAAATATTCCATCCTCTTCAAAGTAGCCTTTGATACAAGGAATATAGCTTTATTAGGGATGTGCAGGTTCCCTGCAAAAAGACAATTTCTCCGAGATGTTCCAGTATTTTTTAGCTTTTAAATAATCTACGTAAGTAGCCCTTTCTGCAGAGTACAATTTGCATTCAAAAAGGATAGGCCCATTGTCTGGAGTTGGTGTAGACTTACTCAACCCAAGATACATTTCAGATAATAGACCAGTGATGGCAAACCTTTTCGACAATGCCCAAACTGGAATGCACATGTGTGCATGTGCGTGCGCCAGAGCACCAGAAACCCAAAGACCAGCTGACTAGTGTGCATGTGCATGCCGGCCAGCTGATATTCGGGTTTCTGGCAAACACATGTACGCTGGCCAGCTGGTCTTTGTGCATGCCAGACACCTGAAGACCAACCATCTGGCGCATGCGTGCCTGTTTTTTGGTCATTTTGGGGCCAGTTTCAGGCCATTTTCCAGCGCCCACAAGGAACATCAGGAACAGCTGGCGATGGCGCATGTGCCCACAGAGAGGGCTCTGTATGCCACCTCTGGCACATAGGCTCACCATCACGGTAATAGACTATCTGTTCCAATAAGGAGGCATTTATATATTCCCATGGTTTTGCGCCATATACGATCTTTGGAACTATTTTGCTGTTACGTAACTTTATGAATGAAAATAGAGGACTCAAGTATCTTACGACATTTTTAAAGCTGTAGCTCTTAAAATGCAGGAGCCAGGAACTGTCTGCAAAAAACCCTAAGTATAGTAACTTAATCTCTATGTTGTGTATCCAAGCTCCAATTGGATCCACTTATTCCCCCCAAAAACTAGATAGTCCACAACTTGCAACAATTGAGCCCAAAATTTCTGTTGGATAGCTTATTGAGTTTTGCTCCATTTTACCACTTTACTTGCCAGTTAGGTGAATCATCGCAGTTGTTAATTTAGTCATACATGCCAGTTGCCAAGCATACAATTTTTTTTAATTGAAAATTTTAAAAAGCTTTTACAAATATTTATCTCCCTCCCTCCCCCACCCTCCCCACCCGAGCCCATCTCCCACCCCCAACCTCCCGACTTCCCAGAGCAAATACAGGGTATAAATTTTTAACAATCATATTCTAAAATAAACTAAAAGAAACTTAGCTTCATCTTTCATTTGTGCTTTAACTCCTCTTTTGTTAAGCTAACTATAAACAAATTATATCATTCCTTTCTTTTTCAGTCATAAGCTATCTGGAATTTCTTAGTCCCGTATTTATTTTGAATATAGTCAATCCCTCTTCTCCACTCCAGTTTATATTTCTCATCTGAGTGATCCTTAAAATATGCTGATATTTTAGCCATCTCTGCTAAGTTTGTTACTTTTAATGTCCATTCTTGAATAGTAGGCAAATCTTCCTTCTTCCAGTATTGCGCCACCAACAGTCTCACTGCCGTTGTTAGGTTCAAAATCAAATTAGTCTCTATAACAATACAATCAGTAGTTATACCTAACAAGAATAACTGAGGGGTAAACTTTATCCTCTTTTTAAAAATATTTTGCATAATCCACCATATTTTTATCCAAAATGCTTTAACCTTTTTGCAAGTCCACCATATATGGTAATATGTAGCATCAACACAATCACATCTCCAACATTTAAGTTGCAAATACGGATACATGCAAGCCAATTTTTTAGGATCTAAATGCCATCTATAAAACATCTTATAAAAGTTCTCTCTCAGGTTTTGGGCTTGTGTAAATTTTACATTTCTTACCCATATCTTTTCCCAAGTGTCCAACATTATTGGTTCTTCAAAGTTTTGTGCCCACTTTATCATACAGTCTTTAACTAATTCTGTTTCAGAATCCATTTCTATTAAAACGTTATATAACCTTTTTATGTGCATTTGACTTTGATTCCTGATTTGTTTTAGTAGATTGTCCTCGTCTTTCATAATACCAATTTTCTGATCTTTTTTCCATCTGGCCTGCATACTGAAACCATGTTTGGATTACCTTCTCCTCTTTTAGTACATTCAAGGGTTTTAACTGTAATACACCTCTTTCTGTAGTAAGAAGCTGTCTATATGTAGTTACATCATGTTTTTGTGCTGTACTTACGTTCTCTATTGCATGTCTGGGAATTGCCCAGATAGGTATCTTATCATTTAATTTATATTGATATTTTTTCCAGACCCGCAATAAAACATTCCTTAATATATGACTTTTGAATGTCTTACCCACCTAGTCATATATCAAATAAGCATGCCAGCCGTATATCAAGTCATGCCCTTCGATATTCAGTAATTATCTTCTGTTGAATTAATCCAGTCACTATTATTGATAAAACTACTGCTTCATAGTATAGTTTTAAATTTGACATTTTCAAGCCTCCTCTCTCATGTACGTCTTGCATTATTTTAAGTTTTATTCTCGGTTTCTTCCCTGACCAAACAAATTTGTTAATATCCTTCTGCCATTCAAGCAAATTTGCGTCTTTTTTAAGTATTGGTATCATTTGAAAAAGAAATAGAAACTTAGGCAAGACATTCATTTTCACTACTGCTATTCTTCCCAACAAAGATAATTGTAGTTTTTCCCAATTTTTCATCTCTACCTGTATTTATGCCATAATGGCTCATAATTATACTTATATAGTTTCCCATTTGAAGTTGAGATATGAACTCCTAGATATTTAACCTTCGTAACTATTTCACATCCTGTTATTTTTTCTAACTCTTCCTTTTGATTAGTATTCATATTTTTAACTAACATCTTTATTTTCCCTGGATTTATTTTAAACCCAGATACTTGGCCATATTGATTAATCATATTCATTAAAACCTTGGTAGATTTCCCTGGTTGGGTTAAAGTTATAACCAAGCCATCCGCAAATGCACGTAATCTATATTCTTGGTGCCTAATCTTAATTCCCTGTAAATCATCTGACCCCCGTATTTTATTCAGCAATAAATCCAGGGTTATAATAAACAATAATGGTGATAGGGGGCAACCCTGTCTTGTACCTTTCTCGATTTTAAATGATTCTGTTAAACTTCCATTGACTTATAATTTGTGCTGTTTGTTCCTGATATATAGCGTTGATTGATTGTAAAAAATACTCTCCTATTTGCATCTTTTGCATTGTTTTCATTAAAAATTGCCAATTCACTTGATCAAATGCTTTCTCGGCGTCTAGAAATACAAGCGCTGCGGGGACTTGGTTATTCTTTCCCAAATATTCCAATATATTAACAATTTGTCTTACATTACTTCTCATTTGTCTCCCTTGTATAAAACTGGTTTGATCATTATGAATCAGTTGCTGAGTAACCAACATCAACCTATTCGCTAGTATTTTAGTAAAAATTTTATAATCTATATTGAGTAGTGATATAGGCCTATATTTTTTTGGTTGACTAAGATCTTAATCTTCTTTTGGTATCAAGAATATGAAAGCTGTTCTCCAAGATGGAGGTACCTTTCCTTCCACTTGGATTTTGTTAAATAATTCCTTAAGGGGTTCTACCATTTCTAATTGTAAATTTTTATAATAAACCAATGTCAAGCCATCTGTGCCCGGTGCTTTCCCAGCCTTTAACTGTTTAATTACCTGGAGGGTTTTCCCTAAAGTTATTGGTTGATTCAATCTCTCCCTTTGCTCCTCCTTAACTATAGGTATTTTTTCTTTGTCCAAGTATCTATATCTAAGTCTTGTACTTTATCACCCCTGTAAAAAATTCAAGGAAAACCTTTTGGATCATATCCTGTTGATAAACTTCCTTCTCTTTATAATATATTTTTGGAATATTATGAGATTTTTGTTTCTTCCTAGTCATATATGCATTGCAGAAAGTATTATGTTTTGCATATAACAAATTAGTAGCCATGTGGTCTGACATCAGCATGTTAAATTGTGCTCATAATAGGGTAATTGCTTCTTTAATCTTCTTGTCTCCTGGGTTTAATATTAACTCCTGCTCTTTCTTCCTAATCTCTTCCTCTAATTCCTTTCTTTTTTCCCCGTCTACGTCTATGTAACTTATTTAAATTTATTAGGACTCCTCTCATGTACGCTTTACTTGCATCCCAAACCATTTCCATAGATGTACCCTTATTCATGTTAAAAACAAAATATTCTCTCAACAGCTTTTTACATTCATTGACATTTTTCTCATATCTAAATAAATTTTCATTTAACCTCCAACACCTTCTAGATTCCTTCCCAAATTCCAATTCCATCCAAACCGGGTTGTGATCTGTTAAGGCTCTGGAACATATCTTCGTCTTCTTTACTTTGGAAAGCAAATAATTTGTTGTTAATATAAAATCAATCCTGGAAAAAGATTGATGTCTATCAGAAAAGAATGTAAAGTCCTATTCCTTTGCATTTTTCTCGCCATATATCGCTTAACTCCATATCGTCCATCAAAAAGACTTAGGTAGTTTTGCTCGTGTATGAATGTTTTGCAGAATGCCCTTCTTATCCTTCTTGGTAGCCAAAACTCCATTCCAATCACCCATTAATATGCAGGATCTATAGTCCCATTGTATTAACTTGGTATGGAGCATCTTGTAAAATTTGTGTTGTTGATTTGGAGCATATATTCCCATTAAGAGTATCTTTTTCCCTTCTAATACTAGTTCTATTGCAATATATCTTCCTTGGGAGTCTGCCTCAATTAGTTCAGCTTTCATGTCCTTTCTTAAATATAACTATACCGTTTTTCTTCTCTGAGGCGGAGGCTACAAAGTGTTGTCCAAGTCTTGCGTTCATCAAATATTTCTGGTCAGTTGTTCTAATATGTGTTTCTTGCAGGCAAATTATATCATTCTTGAATTGTTTCAAATAATGGTTTGTTTTCTTCCTTTTCTGTAGTGAATTTAAGCCATTGACGTTCCAAGTTAAGAATTTAGTTATCATCTTTAGCTCCCTGAAGCTTTTTTAGAGCCATCTGGAAATCCTGTAGTTTGGTTTTCAGCCTGGCTCCTCCCACCACTTCTGGGCTAGAATCTGTGGCTTCTTTAGCTGTTGCGTGAATTTGTTGGAGAGCTTGTTGCTTCTTTAACTCTTGTTCCATACGTCTAGTGACCACTCGGGTTTGTCTTTGCTCCTTGGCTCCTTCTAGTTCCAGTAGATGTCCGGACTTGATCCACCTGCAATGATCCTTGAATTTCTTGCTGTCTGGTCTGACCTTCCTGCTCTCTTTCTCTGGGTCCTGGAGGGGGGGGGGATGTCCAGCCTTCAGTACATTGCTGTAAAAATCTTTAGCCTTCCAAACTGAGTTAAGATGATATCTTTGTCCCAGGTAGTTGGCCACTATTCCGCCTGGAGCTTCCCATCTGAACTGTAGCTGACGGTTTTTGAGTTCATCCACTAAGAATGTATAGTCTTTTCTAGATCTCGACATTTCGGGTGGGATTTCCTTCAGAACTATCACCTTCTGGCCCGCAATTTGCAGCTTGGTTTTGTAAGACTCTTGTAGTATCAAATTCCTCATGTCCCTTGTGGCAAAATACACTACAATGTCTCTTGGGATTTGTTTCTGTCTGGCAAGCCATGAATTAACACAGTTCACCAAGAAAAGCGTGCGCGACAAAAGCACGGCGAGAAAACCACAATGTCAAAATCGCGCCTACATAGGCGCACCGACAAGAGCGCCGACAGAAGCGCACCATCAACAAACAACGCAAAACAATGTAAGAAACCTAACCCTTACCCTAATCGGGCTTTTGTCGGTGCGCCTTTGTGGGCGTGCTGTCGATGCCGCGGTTTTGTCGGCACGCTGTTGTCAGGCGTGCATTTGTCGAGTCATGAATTAACACGATATATCTTGTCCATTGCCAGTCAAAGCCCCCTCCTGGCTGGCCCAATAATTGATCAAAGGCTTCTGAGAAAATCTCCTTCAGGTTTTCTTGGTTTTTCTCTTTTAGGCCCCTTATTCTCAAAACAAAATTCCATCTGTCTATACTGCAACATTGTAATTTCATTCTCTGCATCCTCAACCTTGCCTTGGACTGCATCCATTTTAGTTACCAGATTAATATTAGAGTCACTAACTTCTTCCACTTTCTCCTCCAATACTGAGACATAGCCAGATAAACATTTAAAGGCTTCTAAAATATCTTCTGATTTCTTGATTACGAATCTGCACCAATCCCAACACTTCTTCCGAAATCTCCTTGAAAGCAGCAGAAATCTTTTCCTGAATTTTAATTTCCATCACGGCTGCATGGTCTTTTAAAGCATCATTTAAAACTCTCTGCAATATTTCTTGAGTCAGGTTCTCCAGCAGGAGGGCAGGTGTGGGGGCAGCAATGACTATAATTTAGTTGTCGGAGCAGGGGAACTCCCTGCGCTCTTGGAAGTTATAGTTGTTTTAGCTTGCTTTGAAGCCATTTCCTCAGCTAATCTTATCTTGCACCCAATTAATAAGTCCAGACAGACCGCTTGTTCCAATTATTACTCTGTAGCTTGCTAATAAATCACTGCTGATTTAGTGATCTTTAAGTAATTTTAAGCTCTGTGGTAGTTTATAACATTACAGCACAACCCCGCCTTCAAAGCTCTTCAGCGCCATCTTTATCTTTCTGCCACGTAGTTTAATAGAAAGAATTTTTAGAAAAATGGAGTTAAAAGTCTGTTAATACATACAATTGGAAGTTCTCCGGTATTTTTCTGCCTGTCTTGGATTCAGGTATAAATCAATCGTTGAACAAGGGGTGGACATGTCTCTTTGTTTCTGTCAAAAGGCAGAATGAGTCACAGGCGCGGAGTTCGCCGAGTTACGGGGGGGGGGGTGTTTCACACCTTCCACTCCCAGGATTTATCTCCTGGGGGAGGTTAGTGGAGCACTTCCCAAGCCCAGCTACTCACCCCTCCTTCACCCGAAGAAGAGGTAATCAATCTGTCAAACAGCTGATGAATGCTGTTTAGACAACGCAATCTCGGGACTGGAGCTGCTAAAAAAAAAAAGCAGCTCTTCAGACAACGCGTCCAAACCAGAAGTTTGCTACTCTGCATTCAACTACCTGAATATCAAATCTAAAATTAAGGTACAGGTAATTCTCAATGTGGAAGCATTTGTTTAGTGATCATAGTTACAATGGCACTGAAAAAAGTGATTTATGACTTTTTCATGCTTTTGACTTGTAGCATCAAGGTCATGTGATCAAAATTTGTATGCCAAATCACATGACCTTGATGCTACAAGTCACAAGTGTGAAAAAGTCATAAATCACTTTTTTCAGTGCCATTGTAACTATGATCACTAAACAAATGCTTCCACATTGAGAATTACCTGTACCTTAATTTTAGATTTGATATTCAGGTAGTTGAATGCACAGTAGGAATGAAATCTGCACAGAGCTGCTCAACCCTATCCTGAATATATGGCATCAATATTATGGCATCTGCGTAAAGCAGAATGTTTATATGTTAATTTTAGGCATATGCATATCTGTTGGAATTTGGGATATTGTTAATGTACAAATTAAACAAAATGGGAGCCAGTATACATCCTTGTCTGATCCTTTTATTGATATTAATTTTCTGTTAAGGAAGTACATGTTCCTGTGTGTGTTATTAGTTTTGAGTATAATGCCTTAATTAAAAAGATGAGACTGGGCTCCATGTCAGATAGTTAAATTTCTTCCAAAGAAGGTCCCATTTATTGAATTAAATGCTGCACTAAAGTCTATAAAAGTTACAAAGAGTTCGCTCCTTTTAGCTATATATTTTTCTTTAGCTATATATTAGATGACTCAATATAGAACAATTATGAATGGTAGAGTGACCAAACCTAAATCCAGTTTGCTCTTTGAGTAGCAAGTTATTTACCCAGTCCTCAATGTTGAATAAAAGTTATTTTGGCAATTTGTTTTGTGAAAAATCAAGACCTACCTGCATCCGGCTCCAAATATACCCACATCATTTATTTTGCCAAAATTAAATGAACACGGTAAGACTTCGCAAGACAAAAATATTCTTAGCCATATGAAAAATTGGACAGCAAATACCCGAGAACTGACACACACCCTGAGTTTTTAGTTTAGCTTTACTATCTTTTAGTTGATGATTATAAATAAATTATCCCAAACATTTAATATATTTTGAAGTGGCCAGATTTCTCCCTAGGTTATTTTTAGCCTAGTTGCTCCATTCATTCTGATGATGATGCACTTATCTCTACATCCAAGATCAATAATATGTGACATGAGTTCCTAAAAGTTTTAACTAGTATGTTTATTCATAATCCAAGGGAAAGTTTAGCTTTGCCTCTTTTAAATTGCAACCTTTCATTTGTATATTTTATCTACTGTAAAAATAAACTTGCAATACATTTTTTTCTGTCAGAATAGAAATGGATAGGATCAAAATTTGATGTTAAAATCTGATATATAAGCACTATCCCTTTTTTATAGCTGCCACACCACTGGCTTCCTCAGATAAGCTGTATATTTGGGGAAGGTGCTGCAATGAAAGTAAAGGAAGACTATCAACCATTTGAGGAAAAATTCAAGAAAGTATATAAACTAAATTAGCATAAAGGCAATCGTGATGTTCTCTAAGCTTCATATTCTATCTGTAATCCAACGTATGCATGTGGATTCTTCCAAAATGTGGAATTTACTAATCCATCTAATTTGCACTTCTGGGAAATGGACCAATTGATTAGAATATATGAGTTTCTGCCTGAGAGGGGTAACAAAGGGGGGGGGGTGTATTATTTTGGAACAAAGGATAGAAGAGCTAAGTCAGTTGAATTTTCAATGCACAAATTATTTCAGATGATGACAAATGAAATCTTAAAGACTATCCACTGCTTTTTGTTTTTTAAATGGTAATTTTTTTTAACAAACATTTATTTAAAATTTCCTTACGTTTCAGGGAGCAGTGATTTGAGCTGCAGGTTTAACTTTCAATTAGTTTCAGTCCAAAACTTAAGTGACTTCTGGTTATATAGTACATATAGAAGTTGATGGATAAGCCAACAGTTCAAATTTATATCAGAAAGGGCAAATGTTTAATTATACAACCTATGTGTATATTAAGGGAATTTATCAAATATTACTCAATTCACATGATCAAACAGTATGGTAAATGTAACTCACATTCTATACCACACCCACGCAGATATACGCACACACAGTGACAGCTACACAAATTGGTTTTAGATATGAAAAAATGAAGTATAGGTTTGCAATACCAAAGGAAAGCACATACACTGACTGTAAAGTTAGAAATCACACTATAAAAACCACATTATTTTTTAAAAATATATCCCACTTTTTATAAAACAACACAACCATGTTCAACAACAAAAGAAAAAAGCCTCAATAACCCACAGTACAAGACAAATGTAGTTTAATCTATTTCATGCATCTCTCCCATAGTTCGTTTGGGGAATTTTCAGTGCAAAACGATCTTAAAAGTTCATTTGTAACATGTGTAAAATTATTTTGGAACTGCACGGCATCTACTCATATACATATTTTCGCAAAGGCACTATTATAGTCATTCCTGCATTAGGACTCTTTGGAAGAATTCACCAAACTGAGCATACTACCACTTGATATATGGAGATTCTTGATTGTTTTTAAATAGTTCAAGAAATATACACGCACGCGTGCACACACACTACCACTATGGATAAAACAAAGTAAACCATCTTTAAGACACAAAAATAGTGATTGCAAAAAAAAATTTAAGTTATTTTAAGTAAAGCAAAATAAAATCTCATACATTCAAGTTTTACAATTTTTTTGAGATGAAAAGCCTTGGATTGGAAATATATCAAAAATAAGTCTAGTGATTTGAGAATCCTTAGACGCAACATACCATACACTATTTGGTGCATCGTTCATTATCAGGTATGAAGTAACCACAGTATCTTTTCACTATAGCTTCTTTCTTTTCTTCTCTATCACATCTTTATGGGGAAAATAAAACTTAAACAAAAACACACTTTTTATGTTTAAAACACTCATATTTAGTCTTAAGAAATTAAATAAAGCAAAATTAGTTTTTATCAATTATCATGTTATAATATCTAACCACTTAAATTTCTGAAAGGCCCCAACATCTTTGACAAAACAAAAAGAAGATTTTGATCTTTAAGAAAAGCCTTAAGCATATATCTCAGCATTTATATGCATGCTGAATGTCTGGATTTTGATAGCTAAGACAACTGTAGCCCTCGGTGACTATCTCGTATGTTTGACCTTCTCCTCTCATTCCGATATGGCCTCCCTCTGAAATTGCGGTGATAATGCGAGCCTTCCCCTCTATTTCCAGTAGGTGACTCTTTCCATGGTTCCTCATTTTTTGGATGCTGATAGCCTCCTCTCCCAGGTAGATAGCTCCTTTCACTTCTAGGTCTTCTACCACCACCATAAGTTTGATTATAAAATTGTTTTGATCTGCCACTTCTAAGCATATCAGATACTTCATGCTCATCTTCAGAGCTCTCTTCCCTTATCCGTGGTACTCTACTTTCCTCCCCACTTGCTGATATAAATGCATTAGTCTTGTTACTCTTTTCTTTATGGCCAAGAACATTTTTAAATTCAGTTTTTGAAGTTGATTTTTGTCTCTTGATGTCCTGCTTTTCCGTGGGAGAGAGGTTTTGGAGTAGAGATTTTGTTTGGGTAGCAGGTGGGATAGCAGGACTGGTCTGCTGATCCTTAGGCACTTGGGCTGAGGTTTTATTTAGGATATTACATTCATTCTTGATGGCAGTTTTAGGGAGAGGTATGCTTTGGAGATTTCTTTCAACCTTGTTTTTCTGAAGTGGCTCGGCACATTCAGCAGCTGAAACTGAAGAAGTTTCCTCCACAGATACGGCCATATCATCTCTCTTGGCCTCCTGTGGCACAACTTGCCTCATTCCAGAATTTTCAATATAACCTGGAACAGGATATCCATACCAAAATTGAGGGAAAACTGATGTAAGTGGTACAGACCCTAAAAATGGATTCTGCCCAAATGGAGTTTGTGGAAATATATTTTTGCCTCCTAGGGACTCCTCATAACCAGCATGTAATGCTTGTGCTGGATTCTCAGACTCTATGCAGACAAGTCCTTGATTTTCAGGCACTTGGGTAGCATGTATAAACAGAGGCATGGGTGAAGACATAGTATCAGTCTGCAGACTTTGGCCATCCATTCTGACGTCATTTGGTACATGGAATGGTCCATCTATTTGTTCATTTTCATTCTGAGTCAAAGGTATGTCCTGCATCCAAGGATGATGAGAATACATTGCAACTGGCACCTTTGGGTACATTCTACAGGCATTCAGGTAAGCTTGGTGTAGAGGGTACAAATAGGAGTGCGGCGCCCACATGGGACAACTGTACGCCTGAAGAAATGCAACGAAGACAATTTTCATTACATTTTAAAAGTAGATTAGGTCAGATTATTATTTTACAAATTATTACATTTTAATGCATTGTTTTATTCCATGCATCAAATAATTGTTCTGGGCTGAAGATGTGGTCATATAAATAAATACTAGTACTCTCTATATTTGTTACAAATATACCAACTATTAATAAAAGCATCAAAAACCCAACATCACATGCTCTGAATGGACACACATGCAGAAAATCCATGGGAGCTATGCTGAGAAGAGCCAAGTCTTGAGGTTTCCATACAATTTACAGAAGTAGACCATGCTGTATTCAAGATAATGTAAAACTAAAGCTTGACTCCTATTGGTTTCTTTAACACCCCTTTGAAGTCTTCTTAACAATAAGGAAGTAGAAGGCTGTTGCCTTCTGCTGAGATGCTTTAAAAAAAACTCTCCAGTCTAGCCTACAACGTTGATATTTTCTGGAAATCTCCCATGTAAGCCCTCATAATATTATCCAGTTTCCAACATTAACTTTATTAACATGTTCTAAGCATTGCTTAGTTTATTATTATTCTATGGTAATATATTTTATTTAATTATACATATGTGTGAGATAGGGGTAGACAACCATGTGCCTTCCAAATTTTTTAACTACAATTTCCATAATCACTGTTAAATGCCCATGATGGGTGGAGCTAATGGTATTAGTCCCAAATATCCAGAAAGTAATTGTCTTCTCCCCTGAGTTAAACAAAAACTAAACAGTCTAGGTTTACTCCACTGCCCTGAGCTAATGTGAAATAAATGTGGATTATAATGATTAGGTGCCTAAACCAATTTTACCCACAAGATCTTACTTGGTAACTGTTGTAATTTTTTATTTCTAAAAGTATCAAAATCTTGGGACATTTTAATAGAATGCTGGCAAGTTCTGTAGAGCCAGTTTAGCGGTTAAGATGTTGGCCTAGAAATCAAGAGACTGTTCTACACCTCCTTTCAGCATGAAAGCTGACTGGTGACTTTATGATAATCAGGCCAATTTATCTCACTAATTTGTGTGGACAAAATAGGAGGCAGTACTAAATATATTCACAACCTTGGGTTTATAGTCAGATTATAATAATTAGTTTGCCATATCCTCAGCTAATTATTCTAGCATTACAGTTTTTAAACAATACTTTAAAAATCATTCAGCTTTTCACACAATTTTATAGAACAGAGAATGTTGACAGTTACCTTTACACCAAGATTGAAGAAAAATCTGAGGATATTTTTATCTTCATGAAAAGAAACAAAAATATTGTTATGTATATAAATTAAAACATAGAAATTCAGCAATCAAAATGTGTTCATATTTCTAAAGCTTTAGATTGTGATGTGTTACTGCCAATACATTATAGAAAAAAAATTAAAAGAATTACGTCTCTTCAAAAAGGCGTGTTATATCTTTTATATAAAATAATCACAGTATAATTTATGTTTCTGTGGGTTTTTTAAATAAAGGCATGGGAGGGATAAAGAGTTAAGCACTCACAAATAGCAACAATCTTGTACACATCACTGATGGAAAGTGCTTTGATTATTTTCACAAACTGCAGAATATTTCTTTTCTTAATATTATACATAATGTTGCCACATGACATTTTGTCCATCATTGTTTTATTTCTAGATCAAGCTGATCATATATTGCTAGAAGTGGAATATACACTAAACTTATTCACAGGGATTGATCTTCACTGTATGCTCATTACTGTAACAGTTGGAATTAGGAAAGAAGACATTAAGGATAAATTAATAAAGTTTAGTAGCTTTGAATATAGCATGTTACTTAATTTTTTTAATTTTTTTCCCTCATAGTTATTTACTTAATACTTTTGGTGATCTAATCTATCCAATAAAATATACATCTATTAAATATTTAGCTGCTCTCCAACCCTTATTTATAAATATTTAGGAAGTAAATTAGGATCAGAATTCTATTGTCCAACTTGTTTCAACTACCAAATGAAAATTTAGCTTATTTATTCTCATGTTAAACTGTAAAAATAGATAACTAGATGAGACAATTTCCTTCATAGAATAGACATCATCTTCATGCTTGTTTCACTTTAATGGAGTTTTATATATACAGCATGGAGAGCACTTCTCTGTAAAGATGCCAAGAGTCAGACATGACTGAACAGTTGAAACTACTACTAAATATACAGCATTTCCTACTGCTGTCACCACTTACACATACACACCCACAAACTTCATTTGATAAGGAAGGGACAACTCTCTTACCATTTGGTAGATCTTCTCCTGTACCACACAAAGAATATGAAGGAGTAATAACTCGTTCCCCCTTTTCATTAATTGGGAATCCAGGGTACAAGGGATCCTGATAAAGATTCAGTGTTTGAGGCATAGGTATTAAAGGCTGATTAACTGTTTGGAGTGTCAGTGGAATGGCAGCAACTGGACTGGAGGCTGCCTGACTCAGAGTTGAATCTAATCCAGGGGTTGGTTTTGGTATCACAGATGACACAGAAATTTGGGATGGAACACCTAAGACATTGTCAAAGAAAAACACAAACAAACATAAATCTAAGCAACTAAAAGAGAAGCTATTATTCTCAAATTGTCCAAGGCAGGCAGAGAAAAGTACAAATTCAATCAAAGCTATTATTGAAGGCCCCAAGAATCAGAATGTTGGCAGAGCAGAGGGTGAAATGTAGTATAAGCATGGGCAATACTTGTATTTTTCAGCTGGGAAATATTATGGCCTTTATGGATAATAATTTCTGTATTGCTCTTATAGTTACTTTTATTATATATCACAATAAATGCATGTGAAATGCAGAAATATATATAAGTAAATGAATAAGAAATCACAATATCAAGAAAACACACAAATACACACACACACACACAACTTTAATTTGGCCTCTGAATACTGAATATTGGTTAGTATAATAGTACTAACGATCTTTTATTGCAAAACCAGTTTGGGACTAAAAGAGTTTTTCCCCTTGCGAACCTGTTAATCCGTAGTCTGTTGATTCACTTGACCAAGCTGGCACAACATCTGGTGCAGAAGGCACAGTGGGAGGCAAATGTATTTCAGGAACAGTTGAATACAGGGTAGCATTTATACCTGATAAAGGTTCCTGTAAAAATAATATGGACTTTTAATACATTTTGTAATCATTTAATATATGTTAAATTAAAACAATCTAATTCGATTTTAAAATCCAAAAATTAATTCTGCAATTTTATAGTCCAATTCTTTCTACGGTCCCTTTGAGTTGAACCAGTCTTGCCTTCTGGGAAATATGCAGGAAACATGGGCCAAAGCACGCAAAATATCATTGACAACATTTGCATTCCATGATCAGTTGCATATACAACATCCCTACTGTAAGGCAAATTAACAGTACACATTACACTGTCCTACCATCTTTAGTGAGGGCAACTCAGTTTGAAGTAGCTTAATATTCACCCTCCCTTCCCGCATGCTTCATTGCTCCACAAGAAAAATATTTAAAAAAAGAATTCTATTTGATTAGATCAGAATATATTTTCCAGCATCCAGCCAATTTCTTGGAAATGTACATGTAGCAGGAAAGAAATAAACCTTCACTATTCCTATCATTGAACAAGATGATTCTATAAAGCTATAATAAATTGGCTTTCAGACTGAACTGAGAGCAGACAGGTCATTTGCTCTGCTTAACTGACTCCAAAGGCTTTTACACTGAACAGTGCTGAATTTGTCAAATGTCAGAAATCCAATAAAGCTACAAGGTTGACAAATGCCAGATGTTGTGGATCTTGGTACCTTTCATTAGACATACTGAATATCCGTAATTCAGACATATATCTTTAGTGAACAATTCACATTCTATAGATTCTAGTAATTCTGACACGATTGTTGCAATATATTTTTAATGGATTGTACTTAAGATTCCAACTGAAGAAATATGAATTTTACCAATTTGCTTAAAACTCAAGTTTTGAGACAAACTTCAATTCAAGTGATCTTTCCCCTGAAACAGCCACACCAATTTAAACATACATCTCTTACCTGCTCAACTGGCTGTGAATGAATATTTCCATTGCTTGAGGGAGATGATATAACTGCAACAGCTACATCCTCCTTAGTGTCCTGCAAATTAAAAAGAACACTTGAGGGTATCTATTTTGCAAAAGAAGAAAAGATGATCAGAATGCATCACAGTGCACCATGCTTACCTTAGACATTCTGGGATCCAGCTTCTGATCTGCAAGAATCTGCTCAAGATTAGACACTGCAATAATGTATAAGAAAGCAGCAGCAAAATTAATGAAATCACAGAATAACAAAAAGCAGGTACTGCAACTTTCAGATGTTATAAACTTCTATATCATCTCTAGCCAATATAGCGAACAACACGGGAACCTGAAATCTAATGATCTAGATGGCATAGGCTTATTCATCCATGCTCTGAAAATACACCAAGATTTTAGGATCTCCAAACCCTCCAGTTTGTGTTATTGTTTTACTGTGTTATCTCCTTTATTGAACAATATATTAATATCCTTAATATGAAAATATATTGGTCGTCAATCCAAAGAAATCCCAATATATGACTTTATTCATACCTTTTTCATCATTTGCATCTTTATTTTTTGTCACCTGTTCTTCCTTCAAGTTGCCAATTCTTCTCCCATTAGGAACTTGGGATGTTTGCCATGCAGAAGTCTCATTAGTCTGTGTAGCTACTTGAGACACAGGTGTATTCTGAAATAATTGAATATGAACCTGAGAGAGCTCCTAATTTTACATGAAAGTCCTGGTCACAAGAGCCATAAAGTGGTTTTAATCAAAATTTAGGTAAATATGTTTCCATAATAAGTTTACCAAACCTCCCATTAAGATGAGGTAACATTAGCAAAATTAATTCTGAGTCTTCACTGTTTTCTTCTTAAGAAAAGTAACAGGATTTCTCAGATGTTGTGTTCTAACAATAGTGCTAGGAATTGCAAGCCTAAAAATTATCTTCTTGCTTTAATTTATGTATTATTAAAACTCTGTCACCTTCATTTGGGCAAAATAATGCATCATTGGGCAAAATTTTTTGAATCAAGGTATCTTGAAGGGAATAAGTTAAAGAATGATTCCAAAATCCATGACCCATTACTCCCAGAGCATTGAAATTTCAAGGGTCTTCAGATTGGGCAAAGTTATGGCTGCTACAGCACTGCCACATGATCATTGTTTCCAATAGTCACGCCAGTTTCTCACAAGCAAAATCAATGAGAAAGCCAGCAGAAAGTCCCACTACTCTACTATCTGCCCATAATCACTGTGTATCTGTTTAGGTAAGGAAACACATCCGAAATAATGACCCAGGAAATGATGGGTCATCTAATTAAAATCCAAGTCAGGTAATTTCCCCCAAAGTGAGAATGAATTATTAAACACACACTCTCAAAATGAGCAACTGTCCCTGTTGAACTTTCTTGTATTGAGTCCCAATCCAAATCATTTGTTCCTGTTCTGAATATATAATCTCAAAGTCTAATTATCTGCACAATGGTCAAGACCTGAAGAGCTATAAGTTTAAGTACTTTTCTTCCTTAACCTAGCAAACACTCTGCATCACAAAAGTCCCTGATTTTTAAAGCCAGAATGAAGAATATGTGGAAATACTAATTATTAAACAAAAATACTTGAACAAATACCATGAACTATTGAATGTGTCCAGTCTATGAACAAAACCAGGAAGACCAGGTTGTAGCTATGTTCCTTTACCATATTTAACTTCATTCTAATGAATATCTGAAAACTAATTTCTGCCCAAATTAAGGGACCAATTGAATCTAGTGAATTACTAATAATATAGTGCAAGATTTTTCTTTTTCCCTACAGCACAACATATTAGTGTATGCCTTGAATGGCAGTATACCTATCCAATCTCTTTTGTGTTTCTTAACTGAGAAAAAATGATAATATTTAAAGGGAGGCCCATTTCTAGTTTTAGGAACGCAGAGCATATTGTTGCCAGCACCATTCTCGCTTATTTGTCTGATTATCAAACTGGTATCTCAATGTGCACTGGATCTGTCCAAGAGCCTGCGCTGTTAATAATGACACCAAGCCTTAACATGGATATTAGAGATGAGTGTAAAGTTATTAATAAGGGAGAGCTGTCCAGTATAGTTACATAAGTTGTGCAGCTCTTAGATGCACTGGCCTCCAATATGTACCTAATTAAGCTGGGTGCTGGTGCCAACATTGTATGAAGGACTCCCATGTTTTGGGGGCGAAAACTTTTTAGAATATGGTTTACCTTATGAAGACATTTTAGGATTGGTGCAGATCTGTACTATCCAAGTGCCATCAACTGGCAAAGCAAAATATATCAGGTAATATTTCTCTTTCATTATTCACTAGAACAGAATAATAATGTACTGTAGTCCAGAATACATACAGCCCAATGGCAAACCCAGCACACATACCAAAAGTGCAGGGAAAGCTTCTTCATCCTGGAACTGGATTTCATAAAGTGAATTAACTTCATCTATAGATTGTTTCTCTTTATGTTCTTCTGGAGAAAGACCAACATTACAATTCTTGTTTCGATGGTCCAATTCTTGCACTGTCTCACAATCTGTTTTTCTGCGGGGAGGGGGGGGGGAATTACATCTATTAAAACTGCAGCAGTTTCATTACTCTTTTAAAAAGTAAGTATTTCTTTTATCCAGTTTTGTCTGACTCTAGGAGGCGGTGTTCATCTCTATTTCTCAGCTGAGGAAGCCAGCCTTGTCTGAAGACACTTGCATGGCCATATGACTAGCATGACCATCTGCCAATGTGCACAGAACACTGACCTTCCCACCAAAGTGGTACATATTTGTCTACTTGGATTTGTTTGCTTTCAAATGCTAGTTAAACAGGATCTTGGGCAAGTGATGGGAGCTCACTCTGTCGTGCTGAGTTCAGATCTCGAACCCAAGAGACCCATCCACAAGAATCTGGCCAATTAACAATCCAAGCTAAAGTGGTGCTAGATAAGGATCAAAGGAATTCATAGTGGGGACCGATTTGGGGGTCACTTGGTGGCTGCGCAATTATCCCAAACTGATGACATGTTTAACCCTGCCTTCCAGTTTAGCCTGCTCATCTCCTACATTTCATATACTTACTTCAGACAAATAGCTTTGGATGCTTCAATTTTTCTTCCAGGTTTAGCTAGAAATTCTTGTTTCTTCTCATTATCTTAATAAGTCCTATATTTTGGCTATTTTTGTTAGCTTATGACTTTAATAATAGTCCTTAAATGGTCAAATTGAGATATGATTACATCCTTTCTGATGTATTAGTAAAGTAACAGGAATATTTTCCCTTGTCTTAGTATTTTGTAAGTTCCTATTTAGTTCTTACATTTTAAGAGAACTAAATAGAATAATTCCTTTTTCTTTTCTATCTTCTCTCTTAAGTACAGTATTTTGAAAAAGAAATTCAAAATAAAATGAAATGAAAAAGGATAGAAAGGGCAGTTAGGAACTCCTCTTATAAAATGTCAAGTTGTAGCTAAAAAAAGCATGAGATATTAGTCACCTTACAGCTTGCAGAGGGTTTCTGCCTTGAGTTTTGTGATGAGCAGAAGATTGTTGAGAAGACACCCCCAAACTGGGCAACTGATGCTGTCTTGTAATTTGCATTTGAGGAGGCAAAATTGATGTGGTTTTTATTAGCCTGTTTGGATTTTTGGAGCCTCTGCAATCTGTATCTGGAAGACATATTTTTTATCAGTTAATCCAAAATAGATCAGCAATAAAGTCAGTAGAATTTAAGTTAAAAACACGTACCAGTCTGAACATTTTGCCCATGCACCGAAGTGTGTTTTTTACTTTTCTTTCCTGGTACTGTGCTCCAGATTTCCAAAGGAGTTGCCTGTGGAAGAGGTTTAATGTTTCTTAGCAGTACTGAATGCCTGATGGAAGAAAGAAGAAACAACGCTTCTGTGGTAATTTCACTATTGCACTGAAAGCATTAGTAAAACCAAATAGGCTATCAACAGAACCTATACATGTCATGGAACATAATTTTCAATGTCTGTGTGTGTTGTCTGTGTGCTTAATTTCTATAGCACAACAGA
Source organism: Thamnophis elegans (assembly GCF_009769535.1). Lineage (NCBI taxonomy): Eukaryota > Metazoa > Chordata > Lepidosauria > Squamata > Natricidae > Thamnophis > Thamnophis elegans. Next base: position 30,896,958 of record NC_045549.1, on the reverse strand, counting down.
GGCATAGTGGATAAGGATTAGGAATAGGAAACCCAACTTCTAGTACACGCTTAGCTGTACAACAGAGTTGTTTTTGTGGAAGAAAACTTGAAAGAGAGAATGTTATATTTGCCATCCTGAATACCTGAATTAAAGGTGGGATATAAATCAAGTAAGTAAATCACCTTCAAGTTGTTCACGGTATTATTTTAACACTTTAAGAAGAAGGAAAGAATATAAAGGAATATTAGATTATCAATAATTAAAACTGTCCATTTTAAACAGAAGTCATGTTTCTTTCAAATAGGCAAAAGATTATTCACTCCTCTCCACTGTTTCACTATGCAACACAATGTCACTTCTTTCCAAACAGTGTTTACATTGCTATTACTAACAGCAAGAATCAGAGTTAAACCCAGTGAAATTTTTACTGAAGGAGCAACTGAAATACATTACAGTATGATAAACAATCACTGCCATTTTCTGGAATGCAATGCCCTCCGTCCTGAATCTAATGGCTCCAACTTTTCTTTAAAAACACGTATTTGACTGATTTTTAACAGATCTATATTTAATAGTTTTCACATTTAATATATTTTATTATTAATTTCATTTGTATCCTGCCTTTATTGTTTTTATAAACAACTCACGGTGACAAACCTACCTAATGCTCTTTCATCCTCCTATTTTCCCACAACAGCCCTGTGAGGTGAGGTGAATTGAGAGAAAGTCACTGGTCCAAAATAACTCAATTGGCTTTCATGCCTAAGGCAAGACTAATAGCCTTCTGGTTCCCAATGCCTTAACCGCTAGTTTTTAACATAGTTCCATCATTTCCTGCTAGACTTCAGTTTTATATCTGCTCCAGTAAATAAGTAAGGGTATAAATTGCAAAACAATTTTGTTAGCAATAAAGTAGAACTATTAAATAAATTCCAAGAATTTCCCAATAACTGTGCATAAAATGTGTTTTACTGAATGTAATTAATATAAGTATTCATTTTAGTATCCCAGATTTATAGTTACATAGTAAATACTATCACATGCAATTATCAAAACACACTATTTACTTCTAAGAGAATATAAATTTAGTAATTTTGTGTATTACTTAAATATTAGGAGTTTTAATGGAAATGACACAATGAGTCAAAAATACATAGTCCTTTCAAGAATCTAATTCAAAACATTCTAGCACTGAATATTTATTTATATTCAAACTTCCATCCTGCCTTTTTAATGCACCACTTACAAGTGTCATTATCTATCTTTCATTAATATTTTGCAAGCCAGACAAAATCTGACCAAACAGAAACCAACAATATTCCATTTTGGATAGCAAAATGTGTATACTTTAGGACACTACATTGTTATATTACAGATTTGGAGGGGATCTTGTGTGGTCATCAAAAATGTATCTCTGACCTCCATAAATCCTTCTAATATGTGAAGTAAGAAAGTCTATAATACTTCACAAATTAGGTTATCCCACAGTATTTACTATTCCACCATTCACCCCAAGATAACTTACTTAATACCAAGTTCTTCCACAAAAACAATAACTGGTCCATCTGCAGATTGGACGTCTTGAATGTGAGCATTGTAATACCTTCCACTATCCTCTAAATATACCTATGGAGAAATTAAAATAAAGTGTATGCAAAAGGAAATACAGGAAAGAGGTTTATAAATCAAGATTTGTTTTAAATTCACTGTAATTTTAGTGCCATGCAGGCAATTCAATGATGTAGAATGGTGAGAAATTAAGGAGAGATTAAGTAAAGTATTTCTTTAGTGATATAGCACTTTAAACTCTGGAATTGATTGCTACAAGTTGTGCCAATGAACATCACTTTAATTAAAAAGAAAACAAAACTAACAATGAATACATGTCATGATAATTGTAAATTAACTCCTTACGAAGCACAATTTAAGATGCTGCTGTTGACCTCAAAAGTCCGAAGTATCTGAAGATGTGATTATCTGAGAAGCCATTCTGAAAATATTCTTATAAAGGAGAATATTTGTAGCACAGGGTTGAAATGAGGGGTCCTTGGTGCTGTCTGAGCTTGCTTGTTTTCTTGCAGACATTTCATTACTAATTACGTAACATCATCAGAGCTAGAAGCTTGGCTAGTAGGCCCATGAAAAAGGGGCCTTCTGAGTGGCTCCCGGCTATGGAATGTAGAAACTATACAATGTTCAGGATGCTCCAAAGCCATCATATCTGGGAGGACTGGGAGTTATCAACCAGGCAAAATGAGACAATGAACATAATAAACAAATGGCTGGATCAAAAATGGAGCACAAGATAATAAGCCAAAGTAGCACAATGAAATAAACGGTGGGCTTATCAACATTTCATCCCAGAGAGGCAGTGCAAATTTAATGCAACAGCAAATTCCCCTCTCCCTGTATCATCATGCCCGACCTCGCTCCAGACACATTTCTTTCCTTGCAAAACTGCTCTTAAAAGCATATATCCCTGATGGGGGGAAAGTGGTAATCTAAGTGAAACACTATACATGATGCTGAAAAATGAAAGAGCTGTTAAGCAGAGTTACTCAGATGTAATGCCACCTACTTTACATTTATCTCCAATTGAATACTGCATGCCAGCAGCAATAGAAAAATCTTGTTTTTGCTGATCTGCAAGCACAAAAAGAAAATGCATTATACTATACACTTAGGTGAGCACAAAAAGCTGCTCAGCTTCCTCTGCCTTTCTTCCCAGAGTAAGTGATTCCAGCATTAGCTCCTTACCTATTTTTGACTGCCGCCAGACTTCATATTCAACATTTTGGTAAACTAATGGATTAAGGGAACGAAGAACTTTTCCAGGCAAGCTCAAAACATTGTGTGATTTCCTAGGTTTATGAAGCTATTGTGCAAAAGGATAAAGAATACTTAGAAAAACAAGTGAACAATTCTCTACAGGATATAAAAGAATCTGAAGCAAACTCAAGCAATAGTATATCGATTATTAAATCAAAACCTTACAAACATGCATACAAAATAAGAACATCTTCATGTAAAAATTTCTAAGTATTATTCATAATTGTTAAAAAAAGCAAGAGCCCAATATTTATGACTTGATAAGCATGTAATGCAAAGCTTATCAACTGCATCATTGATTTAACAACTTCAATAGTTTCTTTTCTGGTTATATCTGGGTAAGCTAATTTTACTCTCTGAAAGGCATATAAAAAAAATTGCATGTGGCAAATGCTCAAAGCAATCTGCAGCATAATCCTTTATGTGTTAATTCAGAAGTTCCATCATATTGAATCTCTTCTTCACTGTAATAGGAGTTTGTTGAGAAATCTAGCCTTAAAACATAATTATGGGCTTCATTCTCATTAATTACAAAGCGGTTAAACTTCTCTTGCCTTCACTTTAATCTTCTGTTTCTACCATTTTATAGTACAACCTTTTCAAGTTAAGTTTTACTCTTTAAATCTTTCACATCAATAGCATCAGCTGCATATTTTAAAGTTTGTCCTCACTTAATGATGGACGCAACTTCTATCGCTAAGTGATGTGGTTGTAAAGCTTGATGTCGCATGACCAGGCCACTTAGCAATGAGAATTCCAGGAGTCCCCAGTTATCATCTTTAAATGTAGACCACACCAGTCATTAAGTGAAACATGACATGGTCACGACTTAAAACTTCCTGCCAGATTCCCCATTTACTTTGTTTATGGGAAGTTCAGCAGGGAAGTTTGCAAATCATGTTCCCCATGATTATGGGATGCTGCAAAGATTGGAGATCCAGGCTGATTGCTAAGCATCTAGATCATGATTATGTGATCACTGGGGCTCTGCAAGAATTGGAACTTTTAAGGACCAGTCATAAGTACCACTTGTTTCACACTGTCATAAGTTAGAACAGTCACTGAATGAGTGGTTATTAAATAAGGACCATTTGTACATTCTTGTTCTGATGCATTCCTGTTGTGGCTCGGTAGGAGCCTTTGGAGCTGCTATCAGTGTGTGGTTTCAGGATGCAGGATTCAGGATTCAGGAAGATAACAAGCAGCTGTGGCTCGTTAAGGATCTCCTCCTGTGGATAAAAGACTGATGGTGCCACGCCCTAGTTGCAGAAGTCAACGTTCGTTCCTTCGTTCATTCCGTTCCTGTTCTAATCTAGGTTCCCAGCTTGTGTTCATGATTCAGAGAAACCACTTGGATAAGTGATTTGCTTTAAATAAACCTGATTTGCTGTAAGAGTTTGTTTTTGCATTTGCTGTTAACTTTTTGCCAGAGAATTTATCTATGTTTATTTTGGGCTCGCAGCCAGCAAAAGCCGGGACTGATAAGGACATTCCTTTGCAAGTTGTGTGTGGCTGTCGTTTCTGAACGAGCAAGGAGGGGGGTCAGAACACATTCCTATATTCACACGTTTAAACTTCTTTAACCACTTCTCAAATAAAGAATTCAAAGATGTTTTTATATTAATTGCAGATCTATCTTGGGATGTAGTCTGAATTGTATACTGCCCTTTATAATTTCTCTGTGGGAGATCATTTTCAAATATTGACTTTAAAAAATACTCAATTTTTTCCCAGCACTGGATATTTTATATATAAATACTGAAAAAAATGATTTTTTTTACCATCTGCTTTCCTTTTTTAAAATAAAATTTGTTCTATACCTTGCTAAGATGGATCTACCTCCCAAAAGAGAGGGGCTTCTTTCCTAAGTCACACACAACACTGTATGACCAGGAAATGAAACTATAAAATTTATTTTATTTTGTTTTTACTTGCCAGTAAGGCTCGTGGGCTCTGGGGTATTAGCGCTCTTTCTCATCTACTAAAGCTATTATTAAGAGTATACCAAGTAAATTGTTCTAGAAGATAGGTAGTAGCAAGTATGATTCCAAGTTACAGTGGATTGCAAAAATTCAAGAAGTTAATAAAATCACCCAGAGTCACACTACATAAGAGAATCAGCCACAGACATTGAATAAATAAGTAAACAGACTGAAATAAAATACCTTATTGTTGTTTGTATAACTTGATACGGCCTCTTCACTTCTGGACAAAGGAAAGATACGCAACAGAAACATTTCAAAATCAAGGAAGAACTCTGTTTTCATTTAAACAAACATTATTGATGTTCTTTCATAAGCACTCTTATGAAAGAAGTAAACTCTGAGGAGCATGGTGATACAGTGCATTTCACTCTGGGCAGCTTCAATAGAATGATATTCTATGAAGCCAGTACTAATCCATTGTGACTATAATAAACATATGCACAACCAGTTGAATATTAACCTTAAAAATTGTTTTGGACAGGGACAGCAAAGGAAGCTTATGCATCTCAATGGTTCATCTCAGCAGTTCATATATAGCCCCCATACCGTCAATTATGCCCCACCCCCACCCCACTGGCCATCTCAAGTGTTGCTGGCTTAGTGGTAAAATTCAGCAACTGTTTATTTTGTCACATTTTTACCCACTCAATTTCGTTGTATTTAAGTACAATGACAATAAAAATTATACTTATTTACTTATAAAAGTGACTCTATGTGGCATATTAATAACATTATATATATATATATATATATATATATATATATATATATATATATATATATATATATATATATAATTTTAAAACACAATTTAAATTAAAATTAAATAGAAGTCAAAGACAAAATGGCAGCAAATCAGACAGAGTCCCTCAGTTAATTATCATATAATCATCCAACACCCTCCACTCTATCACTTCATGTTTTGAGGGCCTTCCAAAAGGCCAACAGGGTTGGAGCCAGCCTCAACCTCAGGGGGATGACAATTTTAAACCCTATTCGGCTCACAAGCTGTAATGTCTTTCTGCATTAACTCTGACATCAACAGAAGAGATACTGGAAATGAAAACAAACAGGCAATAAACAGACGAAAATCTCTCCTGGCGCAGTGGTTAAATGCAGCACTGCAGGCTACTTCAGCTGACTGCAGTTCGGCTGTTCAAATCTTACCGGCTCAAGGTTGACTCAGCCTTCCATCCTTCCGAGGTGGGTAAAATGAGGACCCGGATTGTTCTTGGAGGCAATATGCGGACTCTGTAAACCGCTTAGAGAGGGCTGAAAGCCCTATGAAGCGGTATATAAGTCTAACTGCTATTGCTATTGCTAATCTGCAATCTTTATGACTTCTGAGAGTTGCACTCTCAACACATTTGAAATTCCAATGCATTTGAAAGCTAGCAAGTGAAAGAAAACTAGCTGTAAATCTAGGTTTAAGATCATATCCTATGTATGTGTTAACTGGGCAACTAAGGCCTATGGTGTCAGTAAAAATAAATGGCAATTGATTAGCTTGTAGTTCAGCATGTTCACCTGGTTTTAAAATGGAGCAGCAAACTATTTCTTATTTGTAAACTATTAAATTTCTGGCCATACGAAACATCACTGTGCAAGAGCTCAACTATCAATTCAAATGCCCTCTAGGATACTATTGATGGGAAATATTAGAGCTCCTGCCTCACCCTCTGAGCCAAGGACACAAATTCTAATTTCATTTTGATCTAGTCGAGAGTGGGTTTTTGCACCAGTAACTGGATTTTCAAATCAAATCATATTTGTTGCTAAAATAATGCAAAATCAAACTGTAGGTTTAATATGTATACATGCTTTCTACATATGCAATCTATCAAGTTGTCAAGATCTATGGTTTATGGAGATATACAGGCTGGCTAAAAGAAGGATATGATTGTATCCTTTGTTGATTAGTAGAGTGAAACAAGGCCCTAAAGAACCATACAAACACAAATTATAAGAAGGGAGTATTAATCCCCTATACCAGTGATGGCGACCTTTTTCATCTCGGGTGCCCAAACTTCTGGTTTGCGCATTGGGTTGTTTTTTGCCCTCTGGAGGCTTCAGGAAAGCCTCTGGAGGGCGAAAAACAGCTGAAATGAAAGCCAAAATCAGTTGGCCAGCATGTGCACAGGAGCTGACAGGGCAATGCCTCGCGTGCCCTAAGAAATACACAATTGCCATAGGTTCACCATCACAGCCCTATACCTCATCCCTCCCTTTGACCAAAATTGATTTCTGTAACAATTTAGTCATAATATTTAGCTAATTTATATACAATGGTCTTCCTCAATTTGACATCTTATAGATATCTTTCGGGTGAAATTCCCATTAATACTCAATAAACATGATAATGCGTGTAGGTTTGAGGAAAACATACTATTTCCTCATACTGTTTTGCTTTTCTGTACTTTATTCTCTCTATAACTGTAGAATAAATTGTATCTGTCCTACCATCTTAACCTTTAAACATGCAGGCTTACTTACTCTAGGTCTTCATCCTCTGAATCAAATTCTTCGCTGTTTCCTCTGCCATTCTTAATCAAATCATCATGGCTCAATTCTTTTAAGACTTTATTCACATCAATGTCAAATACTTTTTCATATAGCAATTCATACAGAATAGCTAGTTAAGACACAAAACAAATACCAATAGGCATTTATCACAAACATACTTTAGTTATAATTAAAATAAAATAAAAACTCTAAAAGGGACTAATGACAAAACTGAGGATATTTTAAAGTTAGGCAGCAAATATAATTTTCCAGAGGTTAAGCAGCCGGCACCCTTCAAAAATTATTGCAGCAGTGATTTGGGGAAGTGGCTAGACATGTACATATATTCTGTTAAGGAATCCAGAACTACATTTGCATAGCATTTAGATTTAATAAGGAAAATTTATTCCCATTTTGATGTACAGTACCTTTCTGTCTGTAAGATATTTAAGGGTGTTAATAATTTAAAATAAAATGTAAATAATTAAAAACATAAAAATATTTAAAATTATTATTTTGGGAATCAAATATTTTATTTGATTGTAATTATTTGTACGTAATTTTAGATTATTAACTCCCTTGAATGATTTATGAGAATGTTGCAAGCGAGTAGAATTGAAAATGGAGAGGCAGATTTATCCTCTCATAAAAAGGGAAACAGAGACGGCTAATTATTAACTGCAATTCCCTAAGAAATACACTCTTTACCTCTGGGAATAATGCTTTGTATAGGTTAGCACAAACATTAACTTCAATTACTCTGAAAAACTTCAGCCTATGTTCAGGACTTTTCATTTCCAAGCTGGCAAAGTAATTTACAGTTGCAGCAACAGATTTGAATCCTGGAGTATCAGATCAAATACTCAAAATGTGAGTTTCATATCGCGTTCATCTAAAGCACTTCCACAAGTTTCAATTTCCATTGAATTCCAACCTATCATACAGCATTTCCAAGAGCACTTTTTGAAGGCTCTGGTATTCAAGATGATGAAGAACTGGAATTCTCCAGACAGTTTTTCAGCTCCCAACTTATATCCCAAACTAAGTGAGATTCTCAATCATTTAGGTCATGGTTGTTCCAAAGGTGCTTTTTCAAGAGGCAACTGGAGTTTCGGGTTTTTGAAAAAGCACTTTTGGGATCCAAAACTAAGGGGTTTTTTTTGTTTTGTTTTATTGTTCTACCATTACTTATAATCAGTTTTACAACATCCACTTGGAAATATTCATGGAGATAAAGCAAACAATCAAACACATCAATTTTTACGCTACGTTCATTTTAGGTATGGTACACACCCGTACATATTTTATTAATAATGGTATTTAAACATTTTAAACTACAATTCCAGCTACAACATAATTTAGGGAGGATAACTTAAATGTAGGAACTCATCTTAATACATTTTATGGATACCCATCACAAGGGCTACTAGTGCATCCAATTCGCTTCTTTTTCATCATTTATGTTACTTTACAGATTTTTTTATTAATTTTATTTGCCATCTATCTCACCATGGGGGCTACACTAGGCAGCTTACAACAATAAAAATGGAGAAATGAAAACCGTAAACAGTAGTAAAATAATGGAAGAGTGGAACCTTGGAGGTTAGATGTTCCAGAGGCTGGGTGCTACAGCAGGGAAGGCACTACTGATCCCAATAGTAGGAGTTCTTTAACCGATGGGATTTGCAGTAGCATTTACTCTGCCAGCATTTACGTTTTTGCCTGTTAAAACTGCCGCACCACATATAGAAACATGCAACTATGTGAAGAATTCTCTCTGATTCCACACTATGATTACGTTTCAAAGTTGATATATCACATTAATACTTACACTGACAAAGAGCAGCCTTGATTGTGTAGTCTATAGGGTAGACAATATCATAGTGATTGCCATTTGAAAAACACAGCAATATCTAAAAAGGAGCACAAGAATACTTATGGCATAATAGTTAGCAAATTTACACATTGACAAATTAAAGACTAGCACAATACTTCCTACATGACTTCTGCAAAAAACTCACAATTCTTCCAGTTATATGACAAGCAAGATCTATTACAGTTGGATTCACCTTACCTTGTCGGGAAAGCCATTTTCAGTTATATAAGAAGGAGTGAAGTTTGGTTCCCGATATATTATAAAATCTTTTCTAGAAAACATATAAAGGGAAAAACCATCTATAAATCACAAGTGTTATTATGAAATGGATAATAAATAAAAATAGAACAGACTGGTCTTGACAGAAATTGTGTAGGACTCTTTGTTTAATGAGTTTATGTAATTCAGGAAAAATATCTTGTGAATTCTGCAATGGCAACATGTAACTTAACTGCAAGGCTCAGGTCAAGTAGCAGGAATTGACAATGGTTATTAGATGGAACAGGACTGCTTAACAGAACCTGATATTCCTTCCACTCTTCACACCGTACCTAAGTTTCTCCCATATCTGCTTCTAATACTTCCAGGTCTGTCTTAAAATTGTCAAATAAAGGCCAGAAGATAAATAAGGTTTCTAAGGATCTTTAGCACAGCAATATCCCCGCTAAGTTTATTCTGCAAAGTTCCCCAAAAGATCTATTAAATGTGATGATCAGCCCTCAAGAAGCCGTGAACAAGCCTAGCAACAATAATCACACACAACACACTATTTTCTCCCTTCACACTATGCTTGCTCTGCCTTAAGTTCCCCGATTTCTTCCTTAAACATAAGGTTACAATATATAGGTAGTCCTCAACTTATGACCCCAATTGAGCCCAAAATTTCTGTTGCCAAGTGAAATACTTCTTGAGTTCTGCCCCATATTATGACTTTTCTTGCCACAGTTGTTAAGTGAATCACTGCACTTGGTAATTTAGTAACACGGTTGTTAAGTGAAACTGGTTTCCCCACTGACTTTGCTTGTCAGAGTTGCAAAAGGGGATCACAGGACCCCTGGACATTGCAACCTTCATAAATATGAGTCAGCTGCCAAGCATGTGAACTTTGATCATGTGACCATGGGGATGTGGCAATGGTCATAAGTGTGAAAAACGGTCATAAGGGACTTTTTTCAATGACGTTGTAACTTTGAATGGTCACTAAATGAACTGTTGTAAGTCGAGGACTACCTATAATGCATTATACATTATATGGCACTTTGGTTTTATACATGCATCTGTATTTCCCGGCAATGTTAGTAGCTTATATATTTCAGCAGTTCTAATAAAAAGACTAATCAACTCTAGCAGCAATTATACCGGAAAAAAGTTTGTCGATATGATCCTTCCTTTATTCCTACTCTTCTGGCCTTGTTCCCCAAGTATCTTGTTGTGGGACCTGATTTCTGAAGCTAGAATCAGTTGGAATTGTTGCTATTGTACCAGCTTCCCTGCTATACAGCAGCCTCCCTGTCTAAGCAGCTGAAGGCCATCCCATAGTTGGCGGTGGAGTTCCATAGACTTATGATCCTAGAGACTTCAATCTGCCATTCCTGGGTTTGGCCTTGAAAGCAGCCCGAGTTCACAGCCACCATAGGCTTTTCCCAGATCATCTTGAGTCCGACTAGAGGGTCACACACCAAATATATTTTGTCAGATCATTGGCAATGTGAGCTAATGGGAAAAACTATCACTATTCCCGCCCCCCCCCCCCCCCAAACATGGTGAGATCACACCCTGGTGTCCTTGGGATTCTCTTATGCCTCTTGCCTCCAAAAAGTTTGAGCATTATTTTGAACCTTAAAGAATTGTTTCTTACTTGAACATAAGAGAAAGAGCACTTATTTCAACTTGTCCAACCCATTCCTGTAGTAGCAAGAGAAAAAATATTGTAAGTAAATAATAAGTAACATGTAAATAACCAGTGAACTTCCCAAAGGATAGTTAAGAACCCTTAAATCATTAGCAAACAGCAATAGTTAATACTTTGGTTTAACCTTTCTCAATTACAAATTATAGGAGATATGACCCAAATTGTAATATAACATATCTAGATGGCTCCAGATTGGGAAAGGTTTACTTCATAAAGCCTCAATAAATGTGCATTTTTTTTGCAACTCAACAGTATTAAAGTTTTTGTAATTTCAAAGAAGTTTTCATGAATTTTTAATTTATTTAAAATCAATTATTTCCATTTTTAGCATATGCTCCTTATTTTTCCTGAAACATGGCTGCCTGGTATTCAAAATATCCTGTCCCAAAAGTTTAGGTTTAGGTTTAGGTTTATTGGGATTTATATGCCGCCCTTTTCCCTGAGGGGACTCAGGGCGGCTTACAACCACAGGGGGGGGGGGTGCAAGGTCAAAAACAAAACAATATGTGAACAAAGAAAAGATAGTAAAACACAACTTTCATTCAACAATCAAACACTCGGGCGGGTGAATTGGAAGCCTATCCCCAGGCCTGCTGGGAGAGCCAGATCTTGAGGGCTGCGCGGAAGGTCTGGATAGTGGTGAGGGTACGGATCTCCATGGGGAGCTCGTTCCACAGGGTCGGAGCAGCAACAGAAAAGGCTCTCCTCCGTGTGGTCGCCAGTCGGCATTGACTGGCAGATGGGATTCGGAGGAGGCCCAGTCTGTGCGATCTAATTGGTCGATTTAGGGAAGTAGTCGGCAGAAGGCGGTCTCTCAAGTACTCAGATCCACTACCATGGAGTGCTTTAAAGGTGGTCATCAGTACCCTGAAGCGCACCCGGAGACCAACAGGTAGCCAGTGCAGCTCGCGGAGGACAGGTGTAACGTGGGCGAACCGCGGTGCGCCCACTATCACTCGCGCGGCTGCATTCTGGACTAGCTGCAGTCGCCGGATGCACTTCAAGGGCAACCCCATGTAGAGCCCATTGCAAAAGTCTTGATCCATAACCTTATAACCTTATTAAATTGTTCAATTCCTGCTTTGCTTATACAGGCAGAAATGTATCCTAACTGTCCCTATTTTTGCTCTCTTTTAGAGTGAAGGCCCTATCCAACAATACAACCCGAGAACAGAACAGACTGTCTCTAAGCAATTTAACCAGAGAAAATAATCCCCGACTTCAAATTCCAAATACTACCTTTTTTATGTGAAACAACAGTGAAAATTCAACTATAAGGCTTAATGTATAATGCAAAATATTAAAAACATTGGCCTTGTCTCCACCACCAATGATGCTGCAGTTCAAATATGGGAAGGATTAACTGCATTCTTATCCTTGCCCAATAAGTAGAAACATTAATTTGAAAAGCAGTATTACAGACAGAACAATAGCATGTTTTGTTCCAGTACTAATGCTTTCTACTCTTCTGGCTTCTCACTTCCTTCGAGGAGTCAACAGAAAAGAATTATCCCACCATTACCTCAAGGGAGAAGCTCGAAAATAACTGAACTTCAATCATTCCAATTACCATGAACACCAGAGCCAGAATAATACACTCCCTCAGTGAGTATCACAAATGGACTACCATTCTCCCTATTTTAAATTTACAGAAGCAGATAAAAATCTCCCTATGAGTTTTATTCCTCCAATCCCCAATTCTACTTGCAAAACTAGGTGGAGAAGCTATGGGTTGTTCAATCGGTTGCATAAACAAATTACATAGTGAGGTACTTTAATATCTCTACCACAACACATATTAAGACCTGTGATTCTATACTCAGTCCTACAAGGCTTTGAGAATGAAGGCCATCCTCAGTTTAGAGGAAAAGCTGTTCTGTATGAGGGAGCTGCCACCCAGAACACCCATCGGGCTCCCCTGCTCACCTCCTGATAGATGGGGACTTAGCACAGACAAAATCTATATAGGAAATATGGTCTTGTTAGATACCCAGGAATTATTAGTCAGGAGTTTTATCCTGATAATAGATTCCCATACCAATTGCCTTCATTTATCTTATTATTTCTAATTGCCCACCAAAAACAGTTTATTCACTAAGTCATTTTAAGTTTCTAACAAGAGAAAAGATATGCCAAGACCCATCTTACTGCTTAAGGTTCCTTATGTTTTCACATGCACTATTTATTATTTTTGTGTATTCTGTGAGGTTTGTCTTTCTTTTGCAAGCTATAATAAACAAATGGCTATAAACAAATCTGTTTCCAAGAAATGTACATGTTTTGTGCAGCTTCAAATCTCTCCCTCAAACACTTGAAGTAGTGGCTACAGATAGTCTTTGACTTAACAAGAATTCTGAAGTGACAATGGCACTGAAAAAGTGACATGACCATTTTTCACATTGACCATTACAGCATTCCCATGGTCACATGATCAAAATTCAGACGCTGGATAATATATGACTCATAACTGACTCATATGAATATAAATATATGAGTCACGTACGGTAAATAAATATGAGTCAGTTGCCAAGAGTCTGAATTTTGATCATGTGACCATAGCAATGCTGTAACGGTTAATGTGAAAAATGGTCATAAGTCACTTTTGCAGTGCCCTGTGGTCATGTGATCACTTTCTGCAAACTTCTGACAAGCCAGATTCACCTAAACACCATTGTTACAAATTTAACAACTGCAGTGATTCACTTAACAACTGTGGCAATAAAGGTCATAAAGTGGGGCAATATTCACTTAACAACTGTCTCGCTTAGCAACAGAAGTTTTGGGCTCAGTTGTGATCTCTATGTCAACGACTATCTGTAGTCACCCATGCATTTTACTTTTTTAACCATTCTTTGTGAAACTGTTACATGTACTATTCAAAGAAAGTTCATTTGTGAGATTCAGTCCTTAAGGAAGTAAGAAAACCCAAATGTTATATATGTGGTTAATTTGATAGTACATACCTGTGGATTTTCCAGACGCTTCAGATATTCCTCAAATGACCCCTCTATAAACTGTTAAGCATGAAAATGAAGAGGTTTTAATAGCAGTGTGATGAAACATCCATTTTTACTCTTAAGTAAAGATAACAAGGCTCAGTTCTGTAAAAAGATTTGATCAGAGACTCTTACTTCTAATCTTCAAATTGTGAAGACATGATTTATCATAAGTAAAACTCCAGAAATTATATACTTCTGACTAGCATCTATGAATGCACCAGGTCATATATTAACTTCCTTTCCATAATTGCAGGCTGGTAACTCAGTAGGAGACATTGGGATATTGTGGTAAGCCTCCAGGCTCTTTACAAACTTAGTGATTTTCAGATGTAAATGGACTTCAAATCCCAGAATTCACTATGGCTAAGAATTCTATGAGATGAGGCTGCATACCTGCAAGTTGATAAATGCTTCACTACAGATATTTTAAAAATTTGAAATAGTGCATGTATCTTGAATGCATCCACTTCTCATGTTTCCATATACAAAGTCAATACATTTATGATATTAACCACATTTCAAGAGATATATATATTGTTAGAACATAATGTTAGCCACTTCTACACTCAAAGCATTCTTAAAAATCTAATGAGTCCTAATGAGTCCCAGAAGGTATCCAACTTCATAAAAGGTAAACGGTTGATGAAAACCTTAATTACTCTGGTACTCACCAACGTGACCCGTCAAAACCGCGGAGGACAAAATCGCGCTCGACGAAAGCGCGCATTTGACGTCATCACAGCGCGACGAAAAAAATTAAAAATTGAAATAAAAATAAAATTAAAGCAAGCCGATTCACATAAAGGTAAGAGTTAGGTTTAGGGTTAGGTTAAGGGTTAGGGTTGGGTTTAGAGCATTAGGGTTACGTTTAGCGTTAGGTTAAGGGTTAGCGTTAGGTTTAGCGTTAGGTTAAGGGTTACGTTTAGGGTTAGATTTAGGGTTAGGTTTGGGGGGGTTAGGGTAAGGTTTTCGCTTTATTTTTACATTTTTCGATCACAGCGCGATGTTTTCGTCGCGCTGTGCTGATGTCAAATGCGCGCTTTCGTCGAGCGCGATTTTGTCCTCCGCGGTTTTGTGGTGGAACCACTCACCAAATGTTTTGGGCCAGAATTTTCATAGATCAAAAACAGCACTGCCACTAGGCATTTTAATGGGAACTTTGGAAGTTGAAATTAACCGTAGTTGAAAGTAAATGAATAGTCTTGGGATGATGTATACAGCATGTAAGAAATAGTTTTACTGAACTGCCTGATACTGATGTGGCACAGTATCACCTATCAATTATATAAACCTTGGTTAAGTGACAAGTAGTTGAATTTACCTTACATACTAAACCAGACAACATGGTTTAGCAACTTCAGTATGCTAAACCAAAATAAGCAAACAAGACCATGGATTTTTCATGGTTATTACAGACTTTATGCCCAGAGTTAGTTTCTTCCCGTAAAGCAAAACAAAAAAATTGAACATCATGTGGTAATAAACCTGTATGGCTTATTTAGTACATTTATATTTTGTCTTCTATTCATTATAAATCACATTTGACACAAGGAGTAACCAAGAAGTATGTCTATTCAGGCACTACCCATAGATCCTCTTAGCTGGAATAAAATGCCTGTCATAAGCAAATTGACCATGCTTTTTCTCAGAGCATAATAAAAAGGAGATGTGCTTAAAAGGTTCAGAATGGCTTTAATAGTTATCCATAATATAATAATGTTTTACCGCTTCAAATTTCTCTCTGTTTTTCCACAGATAGTTTATACAGGCCATCCTAACATCAAGATGCTGAGACTGCGAGTGGAAAACCTGGAAAAAAGTTATTTAAAAAAGAGTTCCAAGTTTATGTATATTTATTTAGAATTTAAAATCTAAAAGTTGTTAAAGTTAAAAGATGTTAAATTAGAGCTAGAATTCAGCTTTAATTTATAAATTAAATTGTTCCTGCCAATTTCAAAATAAGCTTTTTAAAAAATGATTATTTAAAATAACATATCCAGAAAAAAAACATCTGGGTCCAATCTATATTTTGGAAACAATATTTTTTTTATTTCAACAATATTTAGTTGTTTCATTTTTCCAGGAAATTAAAAAATAAAATTATCTCTTACCTTTCGGAACTGAGACTGTCTTTTCAACCACCATATAGGTTAGCAACAGTTATGTTTATAATGAAGCTAAGTAAAAGACCTAATTCAAAGAAATTATGGACCCATCTTAAATCTGTTATCATTCCATGCAACTAGTCACAGAAATATCTAGACATAGATGCAGTACATATCAAATCAATTTTGGCACTTTTCAGATGAATGTATTACAGAATTATCAAAATATAAAGTGTACAATAATGCAAAATCTCAAGAAACGAATATCTGAATTTTTAAAGTTCAAGAATCAGATGAAGATACTTAAAAACTACTTATTCTTTATAGAATAGAGAGCATGTTGATACATGTTTTGCCTGATTAATGAATCACCCCTGGCCTAGATTGTGGTTTAGTATTGGGTTAACCTGGAAACAAGGTTTCTCCCTTAGAAACATTTATTGACATTTGAGGAGAATCCAGAACTAGTGACCCAATCTACTGCAGGCAATATAAGGACAGGCAATATAATGGCATTCACCTATTTGGGACTACAGCTCCCATAATTTCTGTTCTTGTGCTGGGTTTAAAGAGTTGGAATTCCAAGCAACTTGAGGAAAGGCAGTTGCTTATCTCATAAATTCCACAAACGACATGCAAGTCAAACCAAGGACTTCCTGATGAATATTAACTTTTCTTGGGAACCATCCTAAAATATGGAATGGAACTGTATCTACATGGAGGGAAGTATGCAGTGGAGTACCCCAATGCTCTGTTTTAGGCCCAGTACTCTTCAACATCTCTTCAACATACTCTTCAACGTGAGAGGGATCTTAAGAGTCCTAGTGGACAACCATTTAAATATGAGCCAGCAGTGTGCAGCAGCTGCCAAAAAAGCCAACACAGTTCTAGGCTACATAAACAGAGGGGTAGAATCAAGATCACGTGAAGTGTTAATACCACTTTATAATGCCTTGATAAGGTCACACTTGGAATACTGCATTCAGTTTGGTCGCCATGATGTAGAAAAGATGTGGAGACTCTAGAAAGAGTGCAGAAAAGAGCAACAAAGATGATCAGGGAACTGGACACTAAAACATATGAAGAATGGTTGCAGGAACTGGGTATGTCAAGTTTAATGAAAAGAAAGACTGGGGAGACATGATAGCAGTGTTCCAATAACTCAGGGGTTGCCACAAAGAAGAGGGAGTCAAACTATTCTCCAAGGCACCTGAGGGTAGAACAAGAAGCAATGGGTGGAAATTAATCAAGGAGAGAAGCAACTTAGATCTGAGGAGAAATTTCCTGACAGTTAGAACAATTAATCAGTGGAACAGCTTGCCTCCAGAAGTTGTGAATGCCCCAGCATTGGAAGTCTTTAAGAAGATGTTGGATAGCCATTTGTCCAGAACTGTATAGGGTTTCCTGCCTAGGCAGGGGGTTGGACTAGAAAACTTCCAAGGTCCCTTCCAACTCTGCTATTGTATTGTATTGTATCTCAGACCTGATAATTCCTCTCTGATCATCAAGTACCACTTTCATATCAGAATCCAATGTTATGTGGGTGAAAATGAAAGTATATCAATATTCTGGAAAGCTTTCCATTCCTGCCTTTTTTTAAAAAATGCTTAGTCATTAGGGCTACAGAAAGCTAGCCTAAATTAAAGCAACCCTTGGGGCATCCATTTATTCAAAAGGCCAGACATCCTGCAGGCTGCATTTAAATGCCAGTTGGGACACACAAATACTCTACAAGTCTGCCCAGGAAAAACAAAGCCAATCATCTTCAATGAGTTTTGCACTTTAATAGCAAAGATTAAAAGCTTTAGATCCCTTGCATTTTTTTCTTGCTTTGCACTTTGCATATCATTCACACGCTATGTATGCCCGGTGAAATTATTAGACTTTAATGGATCAGAGTGCAAAATACAAAAATAGCCTCTTCTCCTCCCCCCTACTTTTTTCTGGGCCAACACAATGAATCACTTTTTTTTTTTGAAACGGGGAAACAGAAACTTAACGCCAAAATAACTTTCTGGGTGCAAAAGCAAGTTTTCAGTCTCCCTAGAAACTAGGGTAAGCAACGATCTGGAGTGGCTGCAAGAAGGAAGGCCTGGAGAATGAGCTTCCATCTCGAATTTTCCATCCCAGGTGGATTTCTCCTCCATAAAGCGGCTACATCCTAAGTGCTCCCTTTTCGCCCTGCCTGGAGTGAGCCCAAAGCTAGAAGCACAAAACTTCCCGAGTAGCCATCTCCAATGTGGCGGCAGTTTGTGATAGCCCACAGCCGGCCCCGCTCAGCCAAGACCTCCTTATAATTATTATTTATTGTCAGTGTACAACATATATACAATGAGATTGGTTATTATAACCTTCCCGCCTAACGGGAATCTCGATCTGCTGCGGCCTACGGCGAGCCAGGATTCGCTTCCTCGCCCATCCAGCCGTTTCTTCGATTATTTGCCCCCTCCCCCAGCCTCTCGTCTCCGGAGAGTGATTGGCATTGGAGTGTAACAACTTGGCAGAGGAGCCCGAGGCGTCCCCACCCTACCCCGGCCCTCTGACCCGAACGGGGGCTGCTTACGGACACCCGCACATTTTACCTGTTCGGCCACCGCTCGGAAGAGGCACGAGCCGTCCTTCGCCACCCGCTTGCGGTACAATCCCTGAGATTGCAAGTAGCCGTCCATGGCAGCCTCGGCAGGGCTCTCCACGCCGTTGCCCAGGCGGCTCTGTTGCTCCTGCTTGCTGCCGGCCGTCTCCTCCTCCTCCATGTTTGTTTATTGCTCCAGAAGCGGCAGGGAAGTTCCCCCCCCCCACTCCTCTCTTTAGTTAGCCCCACATGGTTGAAAAAGAAGCTAGACGGCTATAGAACACAGGGCGAGCGGCATGGAAAGCAACCCGCCGGGAAGGCGAAAGGTGGTTGCCAAGGCGGCGGCTAGAGCAGCGGGAGGCGCCGGACTCACGTTTGCAGCTCGCATGTGGGACTCTTGAACCGGAGACCTGCTTCCCCCCCCCCCCCCACCACTTCGGCCTCCTCCTCCTCGGGACACCCGCCGGGCTTCTAACCTCCACAAATCCCAGCGCGCCCTCCCTCCCCAAAACGAAACACGCGGCGTTTCCAGCGAAACGGACAGCCCTTAAAAAGTTTGTTTTCACTTTCAGAGCCAGGCTGGCCAAGGCTTTCTGGGAGTTGTAGTTCGAGTCCAGCAGGAAGTGGCAGCGGCGTGAAGGGAGGGGCGACGATCCCGCCCCGCTTCTTCCCGCCTTGTCTGGCGGGCTTCCCCACCGAAGGGGAAGCGAGCGGGCTGGCGGGCGGGAGCTGCTGAGTTATTTGGTGACCTTGGCGCTCCTTGTGATTACTTTCGTGTGATTGGTCTAAGAAGACAGGTCTAAAAAGAGCTGATTGCGGCGGAGTCTTGCATATCCTGCGGTTGCCTTCTCATACACGAGCGCAACCAAGAGTAACTCGGCTGTTTATCTCAGGGGTCTCCAACCTTGGCAACTTTAAGCCTAGTGGACTTCAACTCCCAGAATTCCCCAGCTAGCAAAGCTCATAACAAGCTCATTCCCCAAAGCTGGCTGGGGAATTCTGGGGGTTGAAGTCCTCCAGGCTTAAAGTTGAAGGTGAAACTCAAATACTTTGGCCACCAAATGAGAAGGAAGGACTCACTGGAGAAAAGCCTAATGCTGGGAAAGATTGAGAGCAAAAGAAGAAGGGAGGACAGAGAATGAGATGGTTGGATGGAGTCACTGAAGCAGTAGGTGTGAGCTTAAATGGACTCCAGAGGATGGCAGAGGACAAGAAGACCTGGAGCAGAGGTCTTGCTGGCTGGAAGTTGAAGTCCACAAGTCTTAAAGTTGCCCAGTTTGGGGACCCCTGGCCTGGAGGGACGTTGTCCATGGGAAAGTGATGGGTCGGACACAACAAACAACAACAACAAGGCTTAAGGTTGCCAGTGTTGAAGACCCTTGGTTTAGCTCAAAAAAAAAAAAAAAAGCCCACATCCCAAGGGTCCAGTTCAGCATTTCTCGACCTTGGTTGTTTGAAGATATGTGGATTTCAACTCGACGCATCTTCAAGTGACCAAGGTTGAGAAGACACTGATCCAGCTACACAGAACACATGGAATAAAAAGACAGCTCACCTGTCTTCATACATTTCCCCCTCTTCCATTCAGTCGTGTCTGATTCTTGGAGCCTGCCTGACAAATCCCTGCAGTTTTCTTGACAACAAGAGGCTAGTAGTTAAATATTTAAAATTGTAGTTTTTGTAAGGCTAGTTATTTTCTGTTCTTCAAAGCATATGTCATAATTGTTCACCCCTGAGTTAGAAGATGATACCTGATTACCAGTGACGTGCAGTCAGGGGAGGCAGGGCCTCACCACTGTCGTCATGAAAAGAAAAAAAAAATGTAAAAGGAAAAAGGCTGAGGTAGTTGCTGCCAGAGTCACAGTGGATGACTCTGCTTAGTGCTTAACTGTTTAAAAAAGCCTCTTAAAAATGCCCTCTACAGGAGGAGGCGGGAGAACCATGTGCCTCATTTAATCTATGATCACTTGAGCAGAGTTAAGCAAGGGTTAAAAGCTGAAAAATTCCTTATGTAGATGAGGCACTTGGTTCTCTCGCCTCCTGTAGAGGGCACTTTTTTTAGAGGCTTTTTTAAACAGTTGAGCAGAGTCATCCATTGGGGACTCTGGCAGCAGTAAATCCAGCCTGACCTCAGCAGTTCTTGCCTTTTTCCTTTTACATTTTTACATTCTCATCATGGCAGACAGGAGCAGAGTTGAATCCTCTGTGAAATAGCTGAAAAAGGTATGTGGGTCGGAGGGATGGGGAGGAATTCAAAATTAATGTAATTTGTAAGTAATTGTATTATTGTAAGTAATTTGTGTGTGTGTGTGTGTGTGTGTGTTTTACCCACCTCTGCTGGCGTACAGGCTGGCACTTTTTTATGTCAGACATAGCGGCAGGGCTTTTGGACATAGCAGCAGGGCTTTTGGACATAGCAGCAGGGCGGCTTTTGCCTCTAGTGCCAGGGCAGCAGGATGGCTTTGGTTCCATCCAGCACTGATTCTTTGAATTTTTCCATAGGTCCTCTCTGCTCTGTTGGTCTAAGGAAATTTTTTCTCTAATGGCGGACATAGTGCCGAAGCAGCCAAAAGCCTCTTTCTTGACAGCGGGCAAAAGCCGCTTTCAAGAAAGAGGCTTTTGGCCGCTGCGGCGCTATGCCCGCCATAGATGCGGGACGCGTCCCGCCTCTATTGGCGGACATAGCGGCGGGGCTTTTGGACGTCCAAATGCCTCTTTCTTGACAGCAGGCAAAAGCCACTTTCAAGAAAGAGGCTTTTGGCCGCTCCGGTGCTATGTCCGCCATAGAGGCGGGACGCATCCCGCCTCTAATGGCGGACATAGTGCCGGGGCTTTTGGACATCCAAAGGCCCTGCCGCTGAGTCCGCAATAGAGGCATCCCTATGGCGGACACAGCGGTGGGGCGTCCGAAAGGAGCGGAGGGTGAGGGAGGGTCCCGCAGAGCACCACTGAACCAGGAGCGCTGCTGTGCGGCTGCTGGGCTCGCTCCTTCTGCGGGCAGTGGCGGCATCTGCGTTCCGCTTGGGCCAGGCAACCACGATGTCGGAGGTGCAGCTGAGCCCCCGTGGGGAAGCAGGCGAGGAGGCGCTGCTGGGCTTCATCTGCCGCCTGCAGGACACCAGCAGCTTTGGGCCGGGGGGCTCCGGCAAGCGCGCCCCCAAACTGGCCCAGATCGGATGCAGCAAGTGCGGTAAGAGAGGCGGGGAGGGGGGGAGGAGACCCCCCCCCATAATGGCCCTTCTGCAACTTTGCCAGCAGGGCGGGGGACTTGAGACTGCCCCTGTCCTCTCCTCCTGCGGGACGCCTCTTGCCGCTGTGTCCGACATAGGGCGGCTTTTGCCCCCTTGCCTCACCAGCCATAAACCTCACCGCACGTCACTGCTGACTACAATGATATTTCCAATTTTCTCTTCATGTCTCCACTTAGCAGTGGATCCTCCCTCCATTTCTACTGAACTATATTAATATATGTCATCTTAATGCAAGCAAACCAGTCTTTTGCAATCATAACCACAATAAAGCCTTATAGTGAAACTAAGAATTTCACAGTAAAATTCTAGTACTGGAATTGTATTTTGTGGCAGTACAGTACTTTATCTTCTAGATAAACTATTCAATTTTACTTCTGTTTGACTTTCTAAAATGAACACAATATAAAACTCCATGTTGGTTTCCACCAAGAAATCAGTGTAAATTTCACTTAAATATATATTTCAGGAGTCCTTGCTTCTAGAAGCCTTAGACAACCTTAAGTACTCAATGGGACCATTACTCAGCACAGTTTAATTCAAATGTCCGTAATCTATTTTTTAACTTCTGTATGCATTGACTTCAGTGTAGAAATCTTAATTTTAACGTAGCTCCTTTTTCTTGTGATTGATTTGTTGACATCTGGCTTGATAAAAAGGTTTGAATTGCTTGTAAAGCTATCTTAGGGTATTTCCAGTGGCCTAGGCTAGCTCTCAAAGGTTTTTCATATGGCTAACTGCTTTTCATGATACTGTACTATAGTTTCTATAATACTTAATAGACCCTAGATGGCACCAAAGTCCTACAGACTAGAGCAAAAGATAAGAAATATAGTTTAAACTCTTTAAATTTAACAGGTCTTTAAGACAATTAATACTATGTTTTAGTCCTATTATTTAATAAAACCTCAAATATATTGATAATTATTTAATTATTTTGATTTTTGTTTAATTTTTATATGTACATATTTTAAAATGCTCAAACCAAAATAAAACATGCTATCATATCACAAATGTAGACAGTACCAAAATAGAAGAATTAGTAATCATATATAAATTCTGTATGTCATCAATTTCTGCACCTTGGCAAATTAAGATGTGTAGCTGGAAATTCCGGGAGTTAAAATCCACACATCTTAAATTTGACAAGATTGAAAATTACTGATATAGAGCAACAAGGCAAGCAACCTTTGAAGCCATGTTCAGCACTTCGGGGTAGGATTCTTATTTATTTATTTATTTTGGTTTTAAGGAAATTTGTAAGAATTACAGGTCAAAACAATTTTCAGTTTTTGTTTGCACAACTTGAAAATCACTTGTTTTGATGTCCAGTTTGATAGTTTCATCTGGTAACTGCAAAACTGAATTGCTTTGAGGACTTAAACTGTAATTCTAGAGCCTGACTACTTGCATCATTCTTTTTCCAATCTAAAACCAGTTTAGGACCATGAATATGCAATATTTAATTTTACTTTATATTTTCCCCATACCTTTCTAATGTCACTGTATTTTACTTTGCTATGCACTGTGCTACGCTATGATATGCTTTAACAAGTGGTAATGTTTTGGCTATATTCTAGTTATATTATGCCAAAGAAGCAGATGAAATGTCCAATCCAATAAAGTCAGTTATAGTTTGTTGCTAAGCAGTCAGTCTTCAGCAAAGTGAGAGAACAAAGGGGTTAATAGTGAATAGCTATGACTCATTTTTTGTTTTATCATTAGTTTGATGTAATCATAAATTCCTTTCTTGTAACCTTGATGTGGAGTCACTTAAAATTTCAATTATACAAAATTATAACACTTTTTATGTTTTTATAAACACTTTTTATAAGTATTTTTCTCTGGAGAGAAAAATAATTCGTAGTATGATGCTATTTAATATTTATTTTCAGCCTTCCAAGTAGACCAGACAGGAAACACAATAAGATGGACTAATTCTACTTTATTATAACACAATACATTACATTAATACATTAAAAGAACCTTGCAAGTCTGAAAGTACACTTCTACCCCACTATCTCTTTTTAACTATCTGATAAGTTTCTTTCTTTGACCATTACTCAGTTACAGGGTCCTCCCACTTTTATTTGGTTGTTCCTAGACAGCATCTCTTCCCCTCTCCTTCTAAGGTCATTCATACATTCCAGTACGTCGATGTAAGTATCTATGTAATTTTTACCATGTAATCTTTTTATATGTCACACTGGAAACAACTGAGGAAATGGCAACCCAGAAATCTCTGTAAATATGCTAGTTTATATTTGGGTTAAAATTGTTTGCAGAGATATTAATACTATTATGCAAGTTGAAATGCTGAGAAGTATATTTTTACAGTAATGCATATTAAGCAGAGTACTGAATGTGCCAATGGAAATCTAGATCCACTTCATTACAAAAGGTATTTGTAAATTAGCACCAAAAGCTCATTAACTCATCCAGTCTTAGTGACATGGCATAATTACTGACATAGTATTATTTCTCAATGTATCATTTTCTCAGTAAAATTTTCAGTGACATTTCTATTGTAATTGTTCAACATGTTGCAATAGCCATCCTTATAATTGCATATTGTAATATAAAATAGGGCTAAGAACCAATTGCAACACTAAATGGAGATATCTAGGAGTAAACAGTTAACTAATAATAACAGCACTATGCAGCCTATG